>NC_086287.1:36403006-36560506 GCF_963924245.1 Chroicocephalus ridibundus
AAAAACAAACCAGAACCAAAAACCATTTTACTTAAATAAATATGGATCTATTTAAATAGTAAAAAGAATGCCACATATCTTACAGGTATGTTAATTCAGAAATAGGATTCAAAACTTCAGGTTTCAACTATTCAGAAGTTTCATAACAAAGGAAAATATCCTAAAAGGTAGTTTTTTCAGAGAAAAAAAAAGAAACAAACTTCATTCTTGTTCATAATGAATAAATCTCCACTTCACTTAACACTTTTTGCCAGCCCCACAGGCACAATGGGCAAAGCTCTCTACTTACCAGAAAGTATGACTATGGATTCTATTAATACAAAATAAGAATTATTTAATTTGAGCTAAAAGTCATTTTCAGTCTCTTATATTTAATGTCACAAGAACATGACTTCCCGACAAAACTGCTCGTCTGAGTTATTATCACATCTTAGAGAACATTTCTTTTACTGGTGCAATATGTATGCTAGAAGGAGACTGGAAGAGATAGTAAGCCCATAGTAACCATATTAATGATAATTTCTTATCCTCTTTTCTTGCAGAAAAATAGCTCAGTATTGTATGAATTGGCCAAAAAGGCTAGAAAAGGCAAGGGATATACAAAGAAGTGGAGATAATTAAGTGGTGAAATGGATTAATTGATTATAAACCCTGCTCTTTTAGCATTGTCTATTTATACTTTATCATAAAAAGGGAAAAGGTCTAATTCCTCATCCATAGATCTCCAAGCACGTTACAAAGCAGTTAAAAAGTTTTCTATTAACTGTTCTATAACGCCACATCAACATTGTTTCCTCATTAAACTTCTTTTTCCCCTTTTTCTACTTTCTTTTTTACATCTTTTATCTAAAAATAAGTGTTATTTTTTAAAAAAAGTATGAAATAAATACAGCAAGTGTCCTTTTCTTGCAACATATACAGACCCAGAAAAAAGTAAAAGGACTGTTTTTTCTGTATTCTGAAAATTACCTTTTTATCTTTACTTTTTGGATGGTTATCATTGGACAGCAATAGTGTCCTAAAGTACTATATGGGAAAAGGCATAACTTAAAACATCTGATTCACGGAGTACTGCAGATTGCTGCAATGCTATTGATACAGTAAGAAAGTGTATTTATAAATTAAGATAGGAAAAGAAATGCAAAGTGGCTTTTTTGTTGCATGGTGGGTTTTTTTTGTTTTAAACATCTCACATTCATCACAAGTTATATCAAGTAGACAGTTCTGAAGAGAGTAAATTAATTCTTCACCAGGTCATCTCCACAACAGGAAAAAATAATCCCCTTCAGTCTGTTGTCAGGTCTCACATAAGCCTTTTAATAATTATGCAACCAAAAACTTGAATATACAATTTCATAGGACATTATCCAGTTTTGATAAAAACAATATATTCTCTGGTTGTTGCTCAGTGGAACTCAGCTTTAAGCTCTCTTTAAAGTGAATAAGGTGATGTCTTTTCAAATGTGGGGCCTGTCTGAAATTTTTACCACAAACTAAACATTCAAACGGCTTCTGTCCGGCATGCATCAGGTAATGTCTTTCAAGCTTAGAAGGCGATTTAAAAGTTTTTAAGCAGATACTGCACTGATACAATTTGTTAACAACTTCACTTTTTTCAGTACCTTCAGAAAAGTCATGCCAGTAGCTGTAACAGCTTTGCTCCGTTTCCAACAATTTACTACACAAATACGGCTGTGTGTTTCTACTGCTGGTGTCAAGAACAAAGTCCCCTGACTCAATTTCAACTTTGATTTCAGCTGCTTGGTTTGACTGAATCGACTCAAATTCTTGAAAGCCAGATGCCCGTGAAGGTGTTTGAGAATAACCCACAGGCTCAGAAGACTTAAATTCAATGTGATCTCCCTGATGATTGAAAAGTTTGTTCAGGTTTTCAAATTCTACCTGGCAAACGGGGCTTTTATAGGGTCTCTTTTCAGTATGGGTGAGCTGATGTCTTTTTAAGTGAGCTGACTGTCTAAATGTCTTCCCACAAACATTACAGCCAAAGGGCTTCTGTCCCGTGTGTATAAGATAATGTCTTTGAAGTTTGGATGAAGATGGAAAGATTTTTTCACATCTGTCACATTTACACACTTTGTGTCTGTTATGTATATTTTTAGCAGAAGCTGAAAAAGCACAGTGAAGTACTTCTGGATTATCAAAGCAGCCATCATCTGATGAACCATAAAAAGCGTCACCTTTATTATGCAGTGAATCATCGATGTTTAACATGCTTTCACCAGTAAGCATACCTTTTAAATTAATTCCAAAGTCATGAGGTTGCGGGTGCTCTTGCCTAGGTAGTGGCACAGCAAATGTTCTTTTCATCCGATTACTAAGTGCCTTGTGCATGTCAAGCTTGCTACGGCAATCCTTGAAAGGTTTAGTGGTAGCATACTGATCAGAACGCTGATCTCTAGCTGCAACCAGGTCAGGACTTTTAAAGTGACCCGATTTTATTTTTTTTCTGTCAGTCCGAGAAAAATCTGTTGCCTTTCTTCCAGTACGCTTCAGCTTCGTAAGGATCTTATTTTTCATGCTGACTCTGTGGCTGCATGCTGTTGTACCATTATTTGAGCTTTTGCCATTTCTCAGATAACAACATTTGTGCAAATTTAGAACCTGCTCCGTTTCAAAACACTGTTCACATGCTGGGCACTGAAAGGGTACGATATAAATCGAGTGAACATCATGTGGGTCATTCTCCTGTGACTCATAAGTGTCAGCATTCTCAAAGCTATCCCTCTTTCCTTCCAACAGGTTCTGTGGCCTGGGATATTTAAGAGTCTTTGTTTTGTATAAAATATTGGGGAAAGTCTTATTTCTGGCATGGAGCTGTTTGTGCTTTATGAGTTTGCTCTGTATTTTAAATCCCTTCTGACAAAAGCAGCACTGAAAAGGCCTTTCTTCGGTGTGCGTGAGCTGATGGATTTTCAAGTGTGTTGACTGTCTGAAAGATTTACCACATGAAGAACACTTAAAAGGTTTCTGGCCAGTGTGAATAAGGAAGTGTCTTTCTAGCTTAGATCTTGATGGAAATGTCTTGTTACACGATTCACAAGCATGAGTTTTCTTTCTCCTTCTGGCACCATGTAGATGATCTGCCTTCAGGCACTGATGCAGCATCCACCTCTCTTCAGTTGTAAAAGATTTACAGCACATAGAACATCGAAATATGCCAGAAGTGACCCTGTCTTGCTCAAAAGTCACAGAGTTTTCTGCTTGCTTGGTATCATTCTGATAATTTTCATTATGAAGCTGCTGGTGCTTTAAAAAAGTGATTAAGTTTTTGAAGTTCCTATGACAAACAATACACTTAAAAGGCAGGTTATGGGTTAACTGATGCCTCTCCAGGTGGACTAGCTGCCTAAATGTTTTATGGCACACGTGACATTCAAATGGCTTTTGACCAGTATGTATCAGATAATGCCTAGCTAATTTTGATGGAGTTTCAAACTGTTTATAGCAAATGTCACAAATATATGGCTTTTTCTTGGGTATCCTGTCAGCTGTTACACACTGCTGAACTTTTAACATTTTTAAAAAGCAATTACACCTCGCCTACTGTTAATTTCTTCAGATAGGTATTTCAAGTGAAATCATCAATTGCTCACTAAGATGGAAGGCTGTAGAAGCAGCAAGTTTTCTCAGGAGAGATATTCTTAAATCCCACAGGTCCCTAAAATAAGAAAGAGAGTATTATTTTAGCCTATATTAATACATAATTGCCTAAGTTTGTCTCATTTTCTACATAAGAGACCAAAAGCATCTAGATTAGAATACTCACAGTTTAACTTATCTTAAAGTGCTTTCCTCATAACATGTTAACACGATACGGAAAAACTAAACTTGTTTCTTCTGGAAAGTAGTCTAAGGAATCTGTACTGCAACACAGATATTGTTCAGTCCTGCATGTTACTTCCAAGTAATACCCAGTTCAGCTACATTATATTTAGGTTATATACAAATAAAGCATATTCTGAAAAAATTTCACAAAAAAATTACTGTAATAGATTTGTCCACTACAGCAATAATTCTAACTCCCTGATATAGTATTTGTGAAGATGAGAGAAAGAGAAAAGAGCTGGGGATTCTTGGATTTTTTTAAAAAAAAAAGATTAAATGAATACAGTGTTATTGAGAAGATTAACAATACATTGAAACCAAGTACAAAGTTACTATTCAAATTTCTGCATCTTATGAACTGCATCCAGAAGAAACAGTAGTGTAATCATTTCTGCTTTATCTCAAAATGCAAACACCAGAGCCAGTCAGAAAGAGCAACACACCAACCATAAACTACAACCAGAAAGAGGATAACCTCAAAACAAGGATTAACGCAGGCTACATTCACTATCTCACCACAGAGCTAGAATGTCAGAGTTTTGATACCTAACCATGAGTATACTCTGAAGTCACCATAAATATAGAGGTCGTTATCATAATGAATATTTTAGTCTAAACCAAAATCATGACATAGTCAGTTCTAATTTTCCTTGAATTTTCACCAGATGAAATAGGCTTGGGCAAGCTACTGTGTCTCAGCTAAGGCATAATGAGTTACAAACAAGAAACAGTAACTTTGCAAGTACCTGAGTGCTTGAAAAGTTATTATAATATTCATAGGAACAGATAGAAAGGACCTCAAGCAACTATTTAGTCCAAGCCTTCCACTATGAAGCCAGCTCTCATCTAGACAGCCTCCAAAGTGGTCTTAAAAACTTCCACTGAAGGAGGTGCCTTAACCTCAGCAGGGCTCCCACACTAATGCATCGCCCCCGACAAAGCTTTTCCTTGTACTCAGCTGAGCCTTTCTTTACTACAAAGTTATTTTCATTGTCCTTTCCCCTGTGAACCTAGAAAATAACTAAAAAGTGTTCTGTCACAACTTTATGTATTCCAAGTCTCTTTTCTCTCCCCCCCCCTTTTTTTTTAAACTAGGAAAATTCTTTCCCCCTCCCCCCCCCCCCAAGTATTGCTTTTAGGTCCACTTAAAAACAAAACAAAACAAAACCAACGAACTGATTGGTCTTTCTAATTGTCTCTGTACTAATTTCAATTGGTCACATCCTTCCTAAATTGCTGCATCTGAGGCAGGTTAAGTATTTCAGTCCACAAGAGCAGTAATAACAACAGAATAAAAATACCTTTTATGGTATTACCTATATCCCCTTATAAAAAAGAAAAGGGATGAGGAAGCAAACTTTAAAGCAACAGCATAATAGTTACAACTTGTAATAACTTTGAGATACACAGTACATTTCTACTAACTATAATTTGTGGTATTTTGATACTACAACTCACAAGTTGTATATTCTTCCTACATACCAGCAGAATAAAAATTAATTTATTCATTGTCTCCGAAAGCCCTGTCTCTTCACAAAGAGTTAATTACTCTAGTTTTTAAAAATTCAGAAATATCTTAAAAGTCCATTCAAAGTCATTGCAAAGAATAAAAGCCTACTGCAATTTAAAGCAAGTTACAATGAGATTCAACACATACGCACAAAAGACTGAAAATATCTTGTGAATCAAGATTTTTCTTAAGCTTAATGGAAAGAAACCTGGTCATCTGGTAGGATCGTTCCACCTCTCATAGACATGCGGGCCTTATTAAATAATGTCTGGATGTATGCCTTAGATGCAGTTGTAACTACACTGAGGAGTTACCTTAATCTTACTGAAATCATTCAGGATAGGCCTTATCAAGCAGTTGATAAAGTCAACTTTTCCTTTCCTATTCTCTTTTTGCGTAGAATTTTAACAGCTACTCAGTTTCAGTCTTCTTTTGAAGGTGCAAGAACACACAACACTCTTAGGAGACCCCCTTTTCCTCCAAGTTGTTGTCACATCATGTGAAGGCAGGGAGTTTAGAGAGAGTAAGTGTGTGACACCGAATGCTTTCTAGTTTGTGCTACCATGAAGTTAGAGACAGGTAGGCTGAGAAAAGCTTCTCTGCTACGCTGGAAGTTTCCGTACAGCTCAAGGCAGCCTCCATTAGCAGGGATGGAAAACCTCCTGAGAAAGAACCATAAAGACTGATGAATTTTAGTTAACATACTGTCATACAGATCTAATTTACACATCAGGAAAGTGCTCAAACAGTATAGTGACATGCAAAGAAAAAAAATCTAAAGTGAAAGACAGCTGTGGCATATTACACAAGGGATTTTGTATTTAGCTTATAAATTTTGTAAAGAGTCTATCTGGTGAATGAGGAAAATGCTCTGTAGTACAAGGTGTCAAAAGCAGAACAGAGCTTCTTGCTGGAGTCTTCTTGCCCTGTGAAAGGCTAAAGGCTCAGATGAGGTGAACTTAGGGGATGCAGGAGAAGGAGAAAGGCGCTAAGACAGGCATTACTGTGTGGCCCAAATATATTTTCAAATCCTATTTACTAAGGACAGACTTCTCCACATCTATTTCAGGGTGCTCTGTGCCTTGCACATCTAAGGAATAAACACGCTACTGCAGAAGATCAGAGAGCAAAAGACAAGCTTGGAATTTTGTCTCCTGCCAGCCTTGGAAGTACACAGGCTTGTCCTAATTAGAGTCAGAAAACATACTTCCCTATGTGATAAGGATTTAGTTTGTGGCATAGGTCCAATTTAATATTAAATTAACATGGCTTTTCATCTTGGCTGCAAGGTCATGCAGAAAAACAGAGTCGAGAAGTAACGTAGGCCATTGAAGACCTGGAGTCTAAGTTTGAATGGAAGCTGAATATGCCAACAGCAAGAATGCCATGCATAGCAGGATGCGTAAACAGAAGTAAAGCTTTGACAGCACATAAATCTTCCATACTACTCACTACTGTTTAGAATTCGGCTGCTGTACTCGGTCCAGTTTTGAATACTGTCCTTCAGATTGAGTCAAGTATTTGAACTAATTGGAATGAGTCCAGAGAAGAGGATCAAGAATGATCAGAGCTTAAATGCACAATATATAGGAAAAGATTAAAATAGCTAGGAATGTTTAAGTTAAAATAGAGAGACCTGATTAAAAAGCACAGAAAAAAAATAATCCCAAAACAAAACCAAACCTAAGAGCCAGCTGTAAAGAAAACAGAAATAAGCCGTTCCCCAAGATATTTATAGTTGTGACTAGAAACGGATTCAAATTATAGCAGAGAGGATTCAAATACGTTTTTGTCCTCACAGTTACAAAGTTTTTCTTAATGAGCATACAAATAAGTTGTGTGGGGAAATTGCTCTGTGTCCAACACTGTAGGCCTCCAAAAAAGGTTGTACAAACATCTCAAATTCCCACATCCATATAGCTGACCCTATACAAGATGAATATTCTGGCTTTTTTCCCTATAACCCATTAACGTAATTTAAAACAAACCACTTAAGAAATGAAAATGTAAAATATTACCAAATTTGCCACTGAAGGATTCTTCCACATTGTTATTAGTATATCCTCCTGCCCTTGAGATAGGCTAATGCTTATAGCTTTCCAGACACAATTACAAGAAAAATATAATAATAATAATAAATGTGCAAAGAAACATAAGATGCCTCTTGTAACATTAACTACAAAACAGACAAGTGAAAATCTAGGTGAGGGCTGAGACACACACACGGCATGCTGGACTTCCTCACCAGCTTTCCCTAGGGAAAACATTAGATTGCTGCCATTGGGGAACAAATTTCACCAGAAATGTAACCTTCACCTGTAGTTATATCGAAATCAACATCATGCATTACAGTTCCTCAAAGCTAACACCCTCCCCTATTTTCCATGTATTTTTCCAAAACATTTTCTTAATCAAAAAAAAAAAAAAAAATACAGGGCAGAAAAGCTGGGCTGCTTTAAGAACAAACCTGAGCTCTGCTGAAGGGGCTCCAGCGCCCCGGGACTGACACCACCACCACACACACACCCCACACCCTCAGCAAGCCACACTTAAACCCAGTTAAAAAACCTAAAAGCAATTAGCGAGGCGGCTCTTACAGAAAGCACACCGCCGACAGGCACACAACCGCGGCCGGCTTTCCCCCAGCGCAAAACGGGACCCTTGATGGGGCCGCCACGGCCCGGCGCGGCCCCCCCGGCAGAGCTCAGCACCGGCACCGGGCGCGGGCCCGGACCCGACACGCTGCACCGGCCGCGACAGGGCCGTAACCGGCCCAGCGCCCCGGCAGCGGTGCTGACCGCCGGCCGAGGGCAAGGGCGGCAAGCGGGAACCCGGTAGGCGAAGAGAGAGCGACCTGAACAAACAGCTACAACACCTCCACCTTCTCATCCCTCCCGGGGTTGCTGCCGCCTAAACTCTTCCCCCCCGGATGGCACCGAGTCGCCGGGACGCCAGGAAACCCGGGCCGGAGCTTTCCGTTCCCCCGTTCCGCTCAATCCGGCCCCGCCTTCCGCCGCTCTGAGGCGCCGGGCCGGGCCGCGGCCGGGCCGGGCCGAGGGGAGGGGAAGGGAGAGGAGGGCGGCCCCCATTTCTTTTCTCTTCGGGCAGAAAATGCCGCTGTGCTCTGCTGATTAATTATTAGTCGCTGGTGGCACGTTGTTCCCTACACATAAGCTACATTTTCATCCTCAGCATGCTAAAAGCAAATGTGGCGGGGTTTGCAACTGAACCTTGCTGGTGGAATTACCCTGTTCTGCAATATGGACCAAACCCTGCGGCCGAAAAGGTCGAGAAGTGGTGCCTAGAAGGGAAAGGGGAAAGAGAGATTTCCCTGGGAAGTCTAAAAAGACCTCGAATAACGTGTGGGCACGAAAGTAACATTTTTGCAGAGTTTTGCCTCCTCTGCAGGAGAGAGGGATCAAACAAGTGCAGGAGCTCAGGGGCTGGTCCCTGCAGTAGCCAGAGCCCCCTCAGTGAGCACAGCTGAGGTGGAGAGGAACGCCAGGCAAAAGGCTGAAAACATCCAGAAAAAGACAGAAACCGTTTGCAGTTGAGTCTTGCGTCCAGTTCTGCGGTCCGCAGCACAAGACAGACATGGACCTGTTTGAGTAGTTCCAGAGGAGGCCATGAAAATGGTCAGAGGGCTGAAGGACCTCTCCTATGAGGACAGGCTGAGAGAGCTGCGGTTGTTCCGCCTGGAGAAGAGAAGGCTCTGGGGAGACCTTATTGCGACCTTCCAGTACTAAAAGGGGGCTTATAGGAAAGACGGAGAGAGACTTTTTACCAACACTCATAGTGACAGGACAAGGAGCATCAGTTTTAAACTGAAAAAGGGTAGATTTAGATCAGAAATAAGGAAGCAATATTTTACAATGAAGGTGGTGAATCACTGGAACAGGTTGCCCAGAGAAACTATGGATGCCCCATCATTGGAAGTGTTCAAGGTCAGGTTGGACACAGCCTTGAGCAGCCTGACCTGGTGAAAGATGTCCCTGCCCACAGCAGGGCGTTGGAATAGATGATCTTTAAAGGTTCCTGCCAACCCAAACCACTCTATGATTCTGTGATTTTACCTCATAAAAGATCAGGCAGATGGCAGAGCAAAGTTGTTTTGGGTTTGCATGGCAAGGTTTTTGTAGCAGGGGGCTACAGGGGTGAGAAGCTGCTAGAAGCTTATCCCACATCCGATAGAGCCAATGCCAGCCAGCTCCAAGACAGACCCGCCTCTGACCAAGGCCAAACCCATCAGTGACAGTGATAGCGCATGTGGGATATTGTATTTAAGACAGGGGAAAAAAAACCCTGCATCGGAACAGCAGACGGAAAGAGGAGTGAGAATATGTGAGGGATACAACTCTGCAGACACCAAGCTCAGTGAGGAAGGAGGGGAGGAGGTGTGCCAGGTGCCAGAGCAGAGATTCCCCTGCAGCCCATGGTGAAGACCATGGTGAGGCAGGTTGTCCCCTGCAGCCCGTGGTGAAGACCATGGTGAGGCAGGTTGTCCCCTGCAGCCCATGGAGGTTAACGGTGGAGCAGATATCCACCTCCAGCCCTTGGAGGACCCCATGCTGTATCAGGTGGATGCCCAAAGGAGGCTGTGACCCCATGGGGACCCTGCGCTTGAGCAGGCTTGTGGCAGGACCTGTGGCCCCATGGAGAGAGGAGGCCACGCTGGAGCTGGTTTGCTGGCAGGACTTATGACCCTGTGGGGGACCCATGCTGTTCCTGAAGGACTGCACCCCATAGAAAGGACCCATGCTGGAGCAGTTCATGAAGAACTGCAGCCCGTGGGAAGGACTCACGTTGGAGAAGCTCATGGAGGACTGTCTCCCGTGGGAGGGACCCCACGCTGGAGCAGGGGTACAGTGTGAGGAGTCCTCCCCCTAAGGAGGAAGGAGCAGCAGAGACAACGTGTGTTGAACTGACCACAGCTGTCATTCCTGTCCCCCTTAGCGCCTCAGAGGGGGGAGCTAGAGACAACCAGGAGCGAAGTTGAGCCCGGTAAGAAGGGAGGGGTGGGGGAAGGTGTTTTAAGATTTGGTTTTATTTCTCATTACCCTACTCTGATTTGATTGGCAATAAATTAAGTTACTTTCTCCAAGTCTGTCTTGCCCGGTAATTGGTGAGTGATCTCTCCCTGTCCTTACCTCGACCCATGAGCTTATAATTATATTTCCTCTCCCCTGTCCATCAGAGGAGGGGTAGTAGTAGAGCGGCTTTGGTGGGCAACTGGCATCCAGCCAGGGTCAACCTACCACAAAAGTGTAAGAGATTCATTTATATAAAAGTCCATTAATAAAGCATAAGGACATGGATGTGGCTGGTTAGGTTGTAGCCCCATTGGGACAGAGAATTTCCAGTCACCAGAGTTTTGACTCAGTTACCTGTGTGTACAGCTCAATATGGACTCCATTAGTCAAATCTTAAACTCTTTATCAAAATTTTCTCATGAAGACAGGCTGTAGATTTTTTTTTAATTCTTTTTTTTAAGAAATCTGCCCTAGCCCAGGAATTACAGAGGGCCAGCAGAAGACGTCTTTTATGCTTCCCTCTCCAAAAAAAAAATACCCCAAACAAACAACAACCCACCAAAACCCACAAAAACCTTTTTAAAATCAGATAATTGATTAGACCATCATTGTGAGTGAATTTGCAGCACTGAAGACAAAATATGTCATTCCAGTAGATAACACTTTATTAAAGATTAATTTTTTTTATATAGATGCATTTTCTTTCATTTGTTCATGCAGACAGCAATTAAACAAAAATAATTATTTGCAAATGCAGCATTAACTTAGAAAAACAGGAGTGCCAACTCACTCATACTTTTCCTTCAGCTGTCCTTTTTCCAAGATCCCACCTCTGTGTGATGAGTGAGGTTAGGATCTGACTCCTAGCAGGAGGAATGGAAGAGGGCAGAACAGAAAAAACAACAAATCAAGATTTAAATCAGTGGACCCCTTGGTATAATAGGGAGAAATACCCTAGAAACTGTCCTTCAGAGCAGCTGCATTGACACAGAACAGCCAATACATCTCCACTGGATTTCTCCCATGTCCAGCAGAAGA
Source organism: Chroicocephalus ridibundus (assembly GCF_963924245.1). Taxonomy (NCBI): domain Eukaryota; kingdom Metazoa; phylum Chordata; class Aves; order Charadriiformes; family Laridae; genus Chroicocephalus; species Chroicocephalus ridibundus. Next base: position 36,414,431 of record NC_086287.1, read on the forward strand.
GGTGGCTGCAGTAATTCGTATTGTCCTTCTGCGCTGTGTGTTGAGCCCCCTCTCCCAACCCTACCGGGAATTCGAGGCAATCATGTAGGCCAAGGAAACTCCCAACAGCCTGGCTGTTTCAAAACTACTTGGCTAAGCTTGCTTGGAAGTCAAGACTGTAAGAAAGCTGAGAACCAGGTGGCAGTGAGGAACTCAATTTGCTTACAAGGTGAAATTTCAGCTTTATTTTCTGACATGTGCATGATCTAAATCCATCCTACTCACAAAATAGTTAGAAAAGATCTGCCCACATTTTGTCTTATCTCAATAACAGTAATGCAGAGAAAAGTGTTCACCAAGGTTTCTTTCCTGGGATATTTTCTTTGGTTTTGACCTTTTAAGTTACCTGCAGATTGCTAACACCCCCAGTAAAGGATGTAGGCACCTGGTCGTCACTCACATTGCACTGAAGACCTCATCATAGCCCGGTCCTATGCTCTTCACTTATGGGGTAGAACCCTTCTTACTTGCAATGAAACAATGAGAAAGACAGAATCAGAGTAATAATTTATGTCTCTCTTTTTGAAAAGAATGAATTAACCTGGGAATCAGTCATCTTTCACTGATGTGCAGCTTACGTAGCACAAGCCATTGCAGTATGATGCCAGCTGATTAAACAATAATAAAACATAGAATTTGATAATCATAATTCTGTCTTTGGACAGAAGATACACCAAATTGCCTCTCCCCTGCTGTTGATGAATACAGATAGACACCCTGTTGCTATATTAAAAAAACCAACCAAACAAATAACTTGTTTACTCATGGATTTTGCATACCCTAATGAAACAGAAGTTGGCAGCATTTGCAGGCCTAAGCATACGATAATTTTGCAGGCCCCAGTATCTCTGCAGAACTGTCTTCGAGATGTATTTTTTGATATCTAGAAACAACTGTCTATATAACAATCGCTACCTCATAGTTTGGCAGCGTTAGAAATCAAATCAGTCTCATCACTAGTGATTCTAAATAATACCTGACCTAGTTTGCAACATGTAAGCCAAATTTTAACACTACAGGACAAAATTAATTTGCAGTTAAACGCCCAGTGCAACAGCTTAAACAGTGTTGATCATTACTTCAATAGCTTACAGTCATTTATTAACCTCGTTGAAAGACAGCCAAGTCTTGCAGTTAAAAGGGTGATTGGACGGCCTATAGCTGAAAGCTTGGAAACACGGTCTGACCACAGGCAAGTCACTCAGCCTTCTAGGTATCAATTCCCCAGCTATAAAAAGTGTGTAATATTTGCCCCATGCATCTCATAAAGCTATTCAGAAATGAATTAATCATTTAATAATTGCAGATCACCTGATTATGTATCTTTTTCTTTTTAAAGTGTCCCTTTAATTTTAAAGTATATGCAGTCTTGGCAGTCTTTTCTTCATGAAACCTCTGGCCTGAAGCACGAACACAAGCAGCTGAGTTTAGCTTGTGTCCAATAACAGATTAAAGTAGCAGATCCATCATTGTAGCTCTCGTGATTTTAATGAAGCTGTAGCAATGCATGCCATCTGATGGTATGCTCATCAGCTCATATAGTTCTGGGAGTTAACGGAGAGGGTAATCCAAAAATACTAAATTAAATCTTACAGCCCAATTGTAACAAAACAGATGAAGTCATTCAATATGTTTTCGTAGAAAACCCAGCAAACACAGGGAACTGATAATTTGCTTTTATGATGCTAAGGAATAAAATAGGCAGAGTTTGTAGGAAATAATGTTGCAACATTGTAGCAACGGTGCAAGACCTCGTAGGAGTGGAAAATGGCTTTATTTTAAATCTGAACTGATTTCTGTCATTCACTTATACCTTCCTCCCACATCTTGGGTTCAGATATATCTTTTTGTAACCTGACCATGATTATTTTTACCATCCTGCCCCACTTCGGTAAGTCACTGGGATTTACTCACTGCCCATTGCCTCCTCATCTGGGTGTCCTGCTAAACTGTAGGTAGATATGTGCTAGGATCTTGATGACCTGCTAACCTAGGTGCTATGAATACAGGCCACTCTCGTAACTGTTCTCCAGCTGGTTTTTCCTTCTGATGCTTCTACACCCAGATATCGCTATTCATCTGCCACACATACTAATCCTAACATTTCTGTAACAATTCTCTACATACTGAGAATGTGCAGAATGTACATGTTTCAGTATACTTATTATCCTTGTTTTGTTTATCTAGATTAGGTTATATTTAATAGATAAATAAAACAGGGGTATACTGAAACAATCTGCATGATTATTATCTGACTTGGGGCACTCGAGAGGTTAAACACATCTGTCTATGGTAATAGACAAAGTCACGTGCAAGATTCTTTTTTTAATTCATTTATTTTTGAAGAAAAGAAAACAGAAAAAATAATGAAAGAATTCCTAAACTTTCCTTAAAGAAAAATTGGACAATACAATAGTTTCCCTGGCTAAAACTGAATTTCAAGATCTTGAAATGCTGAATCGTCCCTTCATTTGTGCAAGAAAACTTTATTTCCCACTTGCTACAACGTTATCTATGTAACCCTTTTACCCTGCTATTCTAAATGCATGTTACTCCACTTCTTATAGAAGGCACACTGTTTGGAGTAGGTATTAGCATGTTAGTGTTAATGTTAACAAAAAATGAGCGATTGGTCTTTTTGTGGGTGTATGCTATAGTATACAAATATGAGAAACCAGACCTTGTTCAGATAAATTTCAATTCTCTTTAGATTTTAGGAATTGTAAGATTTTGACTTAAAATATTGTAAGGATGCCTCTGCAACCTGACAGTTGGCAGTTCAATTACATGAGTTGCAGAGGCAGTCTGTGAGTTAACTGCAACATGTTATCATTAATGTTGTGTCTCCTTTTGTAAGGTGTTTCGTACTTTAAACACGTACTGTACATGCAATGTGTTACAGCAATTTCCCTGGTGTTATTTTTATTGAATTCTAGGCTAAATAGGCACATAACACAGCAGATAACTTGCTAATGTGTCAATTAATGCCACCTCAGGGCTGAAGTAAATTGCAAAGACTTTTAAAACTGTGAATATGCATTTCATGCTTGTCTTATGTTTCTCCCTTTTTCTCTTGTCCTATTTTCTGCCTTTTTTTTCCTAAATAGTCCATCTTAAAGCCCTCTGGTTCATAAAAATGGATTGCCTTGAGGGGAGATAGTTGTTTAATGAATCTCAGAAACATGTATTCTGCACATGCAAGCATCATATTTTGATTAAGCACTATGTGTGGCAAGAGCTCCATACATTCTCTCTATATGCTCAACACAAAAGCAACTTTTAATGACATTTTCAGGAAAAGCAGACTTTATTCAACCAGACTTATAAAAAGCTAGAGCATCACATCAAAAAAGAGAAATTTTAAAAGAATATGATGAAATTTTATAGGCAACACATTTAGTTCTGTGAAATGTAAGAATAATTGTATTTCAGTACCTTTAAGATGTAGTTCTGCCTAACTACAATCGCTTTCATTAAGTTTTTTGCTTTGTCTAGCAATATATTTGGCGTTGTCTAGCAGTATATTTCAAGATAAATGTCATATCTTGTATAGCGTATTTAAAACCCATACACAAACCAGTTTATTTAGATGTTCATTTGTTGAGTAAAAAACCCACAAATGGCTGGCTCACAGCCCTTAATCTCTAGAATCCCTTAAGAATCCCTGCTTTGAAATTAGTTGCAGGTTCTATCAATTATATCTGTTTAAATGGACAAATTTAATTACTACAGAAGAGCAATTGATTTTTAAATTACCACTGATTGCACAGTGGGTATCTCAGTGGGAAGACAGGTACATGCAGGCTCTCAAATGGAATCAATGTATTAATTAATCTACAGATTGACATACTCCATAGAAAGTTCCCGGTGTCTTCACCTCCTTTGTGTAGATTAATTTGTTTCAATTTAAAAGGAATTTATGATTATCTAGAACTGAAAAATTCAAATGCAGTATCAAATTGCACGTGCTGTGTACTTATAAGCTTTTGTTTCTGACTTTGCACATTCAGTGCCATTGGCTAGCCTAGGTGGCCTCTGGGTGATAAAGGATTCTTTACAACACTGAAACATTAAACTGTGCAATATCATGCAAAGGTATATGTGTGTATGCAGGAGTGGAGCTAAAAATTACTCTAAGTAAAATGGAAAATAATTCCTTTCATGGAACAAGTAAAAAGAACATAAACAAAAACAGAGCTGAAGGAAAGAAGTATCTCCTCAGTACTGTGTCCAGTGCTGGGCTCCCCAGTACAAAAGAGATGGACATACTGGAAGAAGTCCAGCAAAGAAACACTAAGATGATTAAGGAACATCTCTTATATGAGGAGAGTCTGAGAGAGCTGGGACTGCTTAGCCTCGAGAAGAGACTTAGTGGTGATCTTATCAATGTGTATAAGTATATAATGGGAGAGAGTATAGTTGAAGCCAGATTCGTCTTTGTGGTGGCCACTGAAATGACAAGAGGCACAGACTGAAATATAGGAAATTTCCCTAAACATGAGAAAAAAACCCTTTCTTGCTTTGACAATGGTAAAACACTGGGAGAGGCTGCCCAGAGAGGTTGTGGAGTCTCCATCCTTGGATATATTCAGGACCTGGCTGAACCCATCCCTGAGCCATGTGCTCTAGCTGACCCTGCTTTGGCTAGAGGCTCGGACTAGATAATCTCCAGAGGTGGCTTCCAGCCTCAGCTGTTCTGTTATTCTATGGATATTGTTAACAGGCTTAACATGTAAGGGGCTTGTAATATTTCATTTTTAAAATTGCTTTCTAGTCATGAAGTGTATAGGTTCTTTCTTCAGAGGTAGTTGGTTTCTGAGGCCTATGTACTCAAGGAAGCAAGAGCATCTACCTACCTACTAATGTTGCACTTTTAAAGTAAGACACTGAATCCAGCTATATTATATTATAACTTCTCTAAGTCTATGATTACACTGAGAATCTTGATCTAAGTCTACAAAGGACTTGAATTTTCCTGCACTGGCAGCAATTAACTTTTATAATTTTTTCAGGACAGAGTTTTTTATTTGTCATTTATTTTTCTAGACTGGTTTTGTTAAAGGCTTGAAGAGCACTGAAACTAGTACAAGGGAAAAGAAAAGAATCCACAGTTTGAGTGGATGGAGGCTTGAAAGACCAAAGGAGCCAGCAATTAAACTACCACAGCTTGAGTTAAGGAGAAATAAATAAGCTGCGAACACAGTAGTCAAAATTACTGATGGACAGTAATCCATGGGAAACAAGGGTCAAGAATAATATTTGGAGCCAGTCATTCCTGGATGTGGTAGATAATACTGAATTATAGCTGATTCTATTTTAGAATTGATTTCCATTTGGTTTTGGCAAGCGGTAAGTGGACTAAAGAAGAGTTGGTCATAAAAGCAGCCTTCTTTTAACTGGTTACATAAAGATTACATTTAGATTAACAGGAGGATTAACAGAAGCTTGTCTTTAGGTTGCTTGATTTCAAAAGGAAGGATGAACTTCAAGAAATTAGGAGAATTAATTAATTAAATCAAAGAGTGGCCAGCAAGGAAAGCTAAACCTCAGTGACAGGAAGTGTAGTTGTGTAATAAGCATTGACAGAAGTCAAATGTTATTAGTCTTAAAAAAATATATATAGCAAAAGATTCTTCAGCCATGTAAAATTAAGAGAACAGTGAGATCCCTGTGCACTGAAGATGAAGGAGCAATGGAGGATAAATTATGCATGGTTCAAAATGTATTTGAATATTTTGCCTCAGTTTTCAATGTGATTCACAAGCTAGATGAAAGGAAAGAGGAACTAAAAATCTGAATTGGCAGCAAAACTTGGAAAGCTTGATGTGGGTCAGTTAGGAAAGCTGTGTTTATTTTTCCAGAAATATAATGGAAGTAGTATATGAAACACATGACCACCTGTGACAGCAGGAAATTGGATTTGATGAGGCAAGAAATCTATTCTTAAACTCCAGTGCTGCTGTATTGACTTGCACAAAACCTCCTGTCTATCAATACAATTAGTTTCTTCTACACCGCAGAGAATCTTGAAAATCGAGTTATCTTGATTTGTAATACAGTGTTTTCATTTAGATTTGAACTTGTAATTTAGAAAGTATGTACACATCATTGCATGTAAATGCAGTGGGATGCAAATGATATAATTATCTATCCAGGGTAAGTAATAACTAAGTGTTTTAAATTTCAAGTAACAATGTAGACTCATTCGTACAAGCACCTGTTTACAGCCTGCACATGCAGACTCCTCTAAAACTCAGTAGAGCTCTCTGCAGTGCAAGAATCTTCATCATAAAGCTATTCTGAAAATCAGGAACAGAGTCTCACATAGAATTACATGTAGCCTAAGTATTTCTGATAAATCAAGTAATATGTTGAAATTCAATAGATGTGCGTAATGTCAGTTAAAGTCATATTGCAGGAAGTATAAATTTATTCACTTGGAGAAAAAGACACATTTAGCTTCTAGGGATAGATTTTTTACTTGTGTAAGATCTGTAGGACTGGATATTAAGGTAAAAGATATTTTTCATCTCACAATGCTTCATGCTGCTGACTTCAGCTTCAAGTTACCTTTTGCTTAGCATAGATAACAAAAATTGTTAAAAAAAAAAATCTGTAAATTTTACAGACCCTCCAAGTCCTCCAGTTATCATAATATATTATGGGTATTCATGTCAGCCTACACATTTACTTGTGTGTCCTCTACTACTACAGAATTTTCATGAGAGCGTAATACCTTTCCACTTAAGTATGAGCCAGCAGCTGTCTACTGCCCTTTGCATTTGAGAGCTAGAAAATACGGATTCAGTGGCGCAGAGTCTAGTTGGAGACCTGTAACTAGTGGTGTTCCTCAGAGGTCAGTACTGGGTCCAATCTTGTTCAATATATTCACCAACAACCTGGACAAGGGGACAGAGTGTACCTTCAGCAAGTTTGCTGGTGATACAAAACTGTGAGGAGTGGCTGACACACCAGAAGGCTGTGCTACCACACAGCAAGACCTGGACAAGCTGGAGAGTTGGATGAAGAGGAACCTAATGAAATTCAACAAGGACAAGTGGAGGGTGCTGCACCTGGGGAGGAATAACCCCTACACCGGTACAGGTTGGGGGCTGACATGCTGGAGAGCAGCTCTGCAGAGAGGGATTGGTGGTCCTGGTGGGCAACCCAGCAATGTTTTCTTGTGGCCAGGAAGACCAATGGCATCCTGGTGTGCATTAAAAAGAGCGTGGCCAGCAGGTCGAGGGAGGTCATCCTCCCCCTCTACTCTGCCCTGGTGAGGCCACATTTGGAGTACTGTGTCCAGTTCTGGGCCCCCCAGTTCAAGAAGGACAGGGAACAACTGGAGAGAATCCAGAGGAAGGCTACAAAGATGATCCAGGGAATGGAGCACGTCTCCTATGAGGACAGGCTGAGGGACCTGGGTCTGTTTAGCCTGGAGAAGAGCAGACTGAGAGGGGATCACATCAATGCTTATAAATATCTAAAGGGTGGGTGTCAAGAGGATGGGACCAGACTCTTTTCAGTGGTGCCCAGCAATAGGACAAGGGGCAACAGGCACAAGCTGGAACACAAAAAATTCCATCTGAACATGAGGAAAAACTTCTTTACTTTGAGGGTGCCAGAGCACTGGAACAGGTTGCCCAGAGAGGTTGTGGAGTCTCCTTCTCTGGAGATATTCAAAAGCCTCTTGGATGCATTCCTATCCAGCCTGCTCTAGGTGAACCTGCTTTGGCAGGGGGGCTGGACTAGATGATTTCCAAAGGTTCCTTCCAACCCCTACCATTCTCTGATTCTGTGATTCTTCAGGGTCGTATCCCTCCCTTCCATAGTTTGTGTACCTTTTACCATATGTTATTGAAGTTGTCAGCTTTCTATTTGTAGTTCAAGTATTTTTGAAGCCCTTTAAGCAAAGGGATATCACTTGGATGTCTGGTCAATCCTAAGAGCTCTGTGTGATTCGGGATCCTCTTAAAATCTGGAAGCAGTCATATTTCCTTCTATGGCAATCTGAATTTATCTGTTCACAAACCCTGTCTAACCTTGCCCTAGTGGGGATTTTGGAGCTTTTCTAGGACAAACTCTGAACTATCTTGTTTGACTGACATCGGTCATCTGACATCACTGCACAGATCAATGGCATAAGCGAGCTGCCAGGGTTATGCATGAAGTTCCAGGACCTGTCTTCACATAAAGTACATCCTTGAGTCATCAATAAGAAGCAGCTTTCTTGCTAGTAGTACTGAGTGCATTGCCCAGAGCTAACCCTGAATGCTTTCCAGGAGTCAAACAGTATGGATAAGTAACGTGTTTGCCTTCAAAATTGACACTGAGACTGCTTATGCCCAGTAGTGTGATCACTGATATATAAGTATGTATGGGTTTTACACAGAAATTCTGAAAACCCTGATGCATTCCTTAGTTTGTAACTTCTTCTGCTTTATCTCTTAGTCAGAAAGCAAGTAATATTATTAACAACTTCCTGGGCTCTGTGGCCTAAGTTTGGTAACTTTCCATTCAAATTCTTGTAAATCAAAAGCTGAAGGTACTTTAGTCTGAAGGGTCTATCTTTGGTCTGCCAAAAGCATGACACAATTTTGCCATCCTATGATGAATTCCGAGTTTACATGGCACATTTGTTACAAAAACACCTTGTTTTCTGTAGTAACAACTTAGTAACTTCAAAAAGATAATAAGACTTCATAACCTGGAGAAGTTCAGCCAATGAACAGATGAAGAAGTAGACAATCCCAACACCTAAAAGTCACCTGGCAGAGACCAGTACAATATAGAGAAAGATTAGAAACCAAAACACCAGTCCAAAGAGATTTCCTTTCTCTTATTGAATGCTGAGGACTGGAGTGGAAGGAAGATGGTTCCATGTATCCCTTTACTTGCCTTAGTACATTTTGGGAACCCAGTGACCACAAACCAACAGAACTTATGTTTTACCCAGGTTTATGAGTTAGAGAAAAGGCACTCAGTAGTCGCATACATTCTAATTTCAAAAATTAACTGAGAACACGTTGCCATAGTTACCTGCTAATCAGCAGTAGTCAGAGTTGGCCAATTCATAACAGTTTTACTGCTCTTCATCATTCTGCACCATCCTGTGGTTTTTTCTGAGTGGACCATAGGATTCCTTTCAGTCCCACTCAATGTTTGTTGAGCCATGTCTTCATTCATATCTTCAGAATCTTTGTTTTAATGTCACAGCGCAACTTCAGATATTTTTTCAGGAGCCTATCTATATTAATCACAGTAAAGAATAACAGGTCTTCAGTGTTTTCTCCATGCCACCTACCAGTATTTTGAAATTGACACTGTTTAGGAAAAAAAAAAAAAAAGAATGATGGAATGAAACAAAAGAAGTTATAGGAACTATATAGTTTCATTCCTGCTCTGAAATTATATGGTTTTCTGGTAGGGATCCAACAGTGCATGATGTGATAAATCCTGCAATACATGCAGTACACAGCAGGGCAGTATAACGTATGACCATGGTGTTCAGCACCTTTTTTAAAACACTGTAGTGCACTGTAATCACAACAACGCAAAGGAAAGACCTTTAGATCTGTATGTATGGGGCACGGTGGGTTGGGAGCTGGTGTTGCAAATCATCTAACCCTCAGAAAAAAATTGACAAATATCAAATGTGGATGTAACCCTAGAAGAGCCAGAAACTAAAAACTTAGGATAGTACTTTGATGCATGCCAGTGAAGCAGAGGACATGTTTCTAAACTGTCTCAGAATGAAATGTTGTTCTCTTTGGTCTGGGTGTTGCAGCTTCTCGTTAGGTTCACTTGTAGAACTGAGAGAGGAGAGGGATGTGTAAAGAAAATGTATGCTGCAATACAACTTGCTGGACTCCTTCGGCATCATAGTCAGCAGCATTTATTAAAAAAAAAAATACAACACTGAAAACTGTGTAATGTTTTTTATTGTTTAAATTTACCAGGTATCTTTGACAATGTCCATTAATCCTGATTTATTTTGCGTGCATGTTGCTGTCATCTACTTTCTTGTTGTACAGCCAGTTTGTGACAATATACTTAACGAATGAGATGCAATTTTTTAAAAATTTGATTATACCCTTTGCACTTGAAGTGCTAAGGTTGTGTTAGCACTTCCATTATAAGCTCCTGTTTGCCAGGGTTTATCTCACAACCATAAAAATGTGATTCTGACCTAAGCTACCCAAGATTGCTGTCTAAGGAATAATTAAATTATGCATACTTAAAAATATAGTTTTATGTGCATTTGCATACATTAAAACATAGTTAATAAAGATCTTTAGTACATAGATCAAAGGCTGCCCAGTGCTCCTCTCTTTACAACTACATAACTTTCTTTTCCTTTGCATCTCCTTCTATATTTAGATGACAGAACTCTTCAGGTATCGTTATCTCCAAGAAGATTCTAGTTATGTACTGAAAAGCAAAATTAGACAAAAAGAATCTTCATATGTTGTTAAATATTCCCAGATATGTAGTCATAGGTTCCTTTAAAGGAGGGGAGATGTTAAGTACCACATTAGTTTGCATGCTAAGGATTATGAAATTATAACAAAGCTATTAGGTAATGGTTTTGTATAAATGTAATTAGTAATATAGGGGCTTTATTCTTCATTTTCTTATGTATTATAAAGTCACCAAAATTAATGCAGAGGTCACATAAGTGGAACTGGTCAAGAACTGCTTGGTGAAACCACCTTTTTATCAGAAAATGCTCATTCACTTAAACTGTAATTTTCTGGAGCCACCTATCAGTTTTAACAGAACCTTTTTTTGGTGAAGTTATCTCATGTCAAGCGTATGTTTTCCTGATTGAAACTGGAAAGGGAGACCACCCCCCTTCCTGAACAAACAAATAGCTAGGGCATTCTTAGGGGATATGGAAAATCCCAGTCCAGAGCCCCACTCTGAATTTGGTGAAACTGGAATTATAATCCGTGCGTATGTATGTGATGTGCGCCTGAGGCATGAGGCTGCTGAGTGTCGCTGTTTTACTAGTTAAAAAAAAAACAGCTCAGAGTTAACCTACTTTATTGTAGAATCAGAGATCTCCTGAAATCCACCCATCTCTAGATGGATGTAGCAGCTGTTGTCAGTATAAATTAAAGCATTGTAGTCCCATAAAATATTGTGCCATGTTTACACAGGTACAAATGATCACACATAATGCGAAGTAGCACAAGGGCTGCCTCTGGAAGTGGGCGAACTTGCTTCTTCAGATATGCACTGCATATAGTCAGATTTAAGAAACCAGAGAGGTGATTGAATGTCATTGAGATGATATATCAACATTTAAAAAAACAACTAAAATTTAGATGCTTATTATTTGCCAATGCATGCGAATGGTTCAAGGTATATATCAACAATCTTGTATTGTCTGAATACATGCTCAACATACACACTGCAATCAAAAATCAGTTGTTGGGTAATTCACTGACAATACTGGCTTGAAAATTTTATATTTAAAATATATTAATGCTCTTCCTCATCTCAAAATAGAAAGCATGTAAGCCAAGATTTGTCAGTGGGCCATGTCTTGTGCTGTGCCCAGACATACTGTGATTTTGTTTATGTCTATGAAGTAGATGATGAATGTGCTTTTTGTCTTCATGATGAATCTGCTGCGTTACGCTTAATGAGGAAGATTCAGGTGAAGCATCTGGGATTGCTGTCTGTAAGGTGAAGCCTTATCTATGAGACCCACTGGAGTGAAGATGGGTGTTCCAGGATACTGTGGTTTCTAGGGCAGCTTGTTATGTGGAAATAGAGTGAGATGAGGAAGATCAAAGCACAGACGACCTCATTTTTCTTCATTTTATGCTCTTTATGTCTCCTTTTTCTCCCTTCATTCTAGAGAGCGATCTATTTTCAGGCGGAGCCATCCATAAACCTTATTTTTCTAATTTTTGAGGCCACATTTCCAGCCTTCTCCATAGGATAAATTAGCCAACCCACCTTCTTCATGGAAAAATGAATAAAAAGAAATGTTAGTTGATTTTAGTTTATCAATTTTGATTGGAAATTCAAGTGGGAGAAAAGTGAGGAAGCTCACACTGTCTATTTTCATTGTATGTTTGAACTTTAGGGCAGATCCTTTAGTAATGAAGAAGTCAAACTTCCCCTGTACCTAAAATATAGTCTTCTGAAGATTAGATTTCAGTTAGTTTAAAGCAGCATAAACATATCAAGTCTCTATACAAACTCATTTTTGTTGTGTGGCTATTAAAGGATATGGTGAAAACAGCGACCTGAGAATTTTGAAAATCTGTGGCATAAGTACTTCAGTTACAAATGAAGATATAGTGGGAAGTATGGGGAACCTAGGAAACCACTTGGGGTTAATATTCCAATAGAGAACATGAAAGATTAGCCTGAAATTAAAGGCACTTTTCATATCTCTAGTATAATTGAAGCAAGGAAAACAGTTGGTGAACATGTCACTCACTTTTTAGACATGTCACAGCTGTCCACGTGCTTGCCACATCACCCTGTTCAATTTTTAGGGTTTTTAATATGAATATCAATCCTTCTTTTCATAAATGTAACCTATAAATGCCAGGAATCCCTTAGGAGTTTTCTTCAGACTTTATTTAATGCCCCACAAGAAAGGATGTAAAAGAGACCTTTCTTTTGTAAAGTGATCCTATAATTCTGTTCAATATCCATCATTTTCAAGGCCAAGTAATCATATTTAATGGATCCTAAATTACTTTCTGTCAGGCAAGGATTCCCTCGATAATATTAACCAGTACAGAGGACTGACACTTGGAGAGCTGAAATTAAGAGGGTTTTTTTATTGCAAGCAGCTTACAAGTACTTAGTCAGGGGTGGCGCTCACTAGCCCTGCAGTTGGCAAAGGTCAGTGTTTCCATTTTGACCTGTGCTTTCAATGGGTTTTAGCTTGGCTATAAATACTCAAATTGGTTTCTGCCGAAAAGCAATGCCTAAGGTGACCTGCAAAGGATTTTTATCCTTTGCTGTGTTTGTCTTCTATTTCTTCTCCCTTTCTTTTTTTTTGAGGGAGTGTGTGTGTATGTGTTAGCCCTGGATTTCTTATGGTATATAAAGATGTTGTCAGGGAGCAGCCAGAGCAGGATGCTCTGTAATGGAAGGCAAGCCAGGAGCCGAGGGTGACCCAAGGCATATGTGGGGCTGGGACTGCACTGACAAAGGTCCAGTCCCATAGTACCCAAAAGGAGAAGAGTAGAACAAGTCTGATGGTGGTAATGAGGGTCAGCCAACAGTCCAGGGGTTTCCAGACAAACCTGTAGTGGCGACACAGGTGCAAGTCCAAGCTGGGAAGTCGAGACAGTGGGTCAGGGTCAGGTCTGGATCAGTGGGGTATATGGCCAGGCATGGTCAGGGACCCTCGACAGGGACTAAGGGTGAGGGCAGGGGTTTGAAAGCAGCTTCTGAGCAAGGAGGGAGGGACAGCCATCCACCTTCTTACAGTTCTTTCTCACACAACTCTTTTCTCAACAGCCTGAGCCCAGATTATGCAGCTGCACCGTGTCTGCATCGACTTGAGAACAGGCAGCTAAATCCCTTGGAGCCGGGGCATGAGGCTGCACTCAGCATACTGGTAAATGTCTGCGATTTTTTCCTACCTCAGTTTTTGTTACTTTTTTCATATAGATTAGGTTTTTCTGCTGAAATGGTCAAGAGTCCGGATGAGCAGGGTCACGTCTAGTCTTTCATGTTGAGTTAAGGTTTGTCTAAAGGGGAGGTTGCTGTGCTGTGCAAGAGGTGGCTGGGAAGGAATCCATTCTAAGAAGCACCTATAATTTTACGTAGAGAGCTTTCACTAATTCAGAAGTTACGGCATCGATATTTTAACAGTGACATTCTTTTCCCAAGTATCTAGTAGGCATTTAAGTTCAACAAATATTTAATAAAAGCTACTTAAACTCATCAGTCAAACATTATCAAAACACTTTCCATCTCAATTTTTTTGGTAGACTATGGTGCTGGTGATTTCAGGCTATGAACGCATGGGGTTGATGGCCTGGACTGGGTTTAATAGCAAGTACATGATTTTTTGTGGTGTCAAATGGAAAAAAATAAAAATAATTGTTATATTTGTGTTTTTTATATATACATACATATATATATATAATATAATTTACTCCAGCACTAATGAGGAAGGGATTAAGGAGCAATAATGGGATAAACTGAAAACTTTGTATTGCCAATCTGTTTCTTAATATGATGTACTCTAAAGATCTGGGTAACATTGCTTGGTTAGTTTGCTAAAGATTTCTTTTTCACTACAGATTAGTAACTTAAAGGCTAATCTTGCTCCCATATGTAATCGTTTACAAGGGTGGGGTAAATGTTCAATCTGATGGGAAATGTCATTTATCTTCCACATATAAAAGGTTTCATGGTCTAGTACAGAGGAAAATATGACTTTTAGACTTCCTCTGTGCTTCATTTTATTTCTGTAAAATGGAGAGAGCAAATATTTTCTTGATCACAATACACTTCAAAATAAAATTCGTTATTACAAGTGCTGAAACACCATGATACTTAGTGTCACATAATGCCTATGAACAAACATTCCTGCTACGTGGAGAAAGTACAATAGGTTCTGTCCATTCTCCCAGAGTCACATTCCCCAGACATATCTACAGGCGATTGTACTAAGTCTCAAGTCAAGGCACTTCCAATACTTCTGCATTCAGAGCTTTTTCTGTATCATTTCCCTAACAAAATGAATAGCCAATAAAGATCATTCCTCTCTGCCAAATATCAGTCACGTTTTATCAGAAGTTTCACCTTCCATTTTTCTTTTATAGTTTCTGCTAATTTTTACTCTTTTGTACTCATAATCAAGCTTCCACCCCTGTTTCTGATATCTGCTTTACACAGGTGCTACAGGGTGTTTCAGAATAGTATGGACAGTCCTAGGAATATAAACAGCAGACTGTCAAGGACTTTGAATGGAAAAAGTTTTTCCCATCACGCCAAACCACTGTATTTAGATGAAAAAAATATTGTTCTCTGAAAAAAATGTTATTTAACAGAGATTTTTTTTCTTTTTTTGAGACTGAAAGAGAGATTTCCCCATATTAATCTACAGCTGAGAGTTTCAAACAGTTATATGAACATTATGCAGAAATCTATGAATCTGGGCATAGCAAAGAAAATAAACTTTCAAAATGTCACATGGAGCACAATGAAAATTTAGATATCTGGAAAATTTTCAGACTTTTTTAAATATTCAAGTAGAAACAAGTACTTCTATTGATGGGATTACATGAAAGACTGAAAGCAATTAACTTCTTTGAAAAGGTTTTTATTAGGAGATAGGAGTAGGAGAAGACGGTAGGATCAGTTGTGAAAGCAGCTGAAGGAGGGATTATGAGGGAGAGAAAAAGGGGGACAAAATGAAGTTGAGCCACACCAATATATCCCACAAACAACCTAGATTTCCTTAATTAGAGCCAGGACAGAAAGAAGGCAATGAGCAATAACTGACAGTAGAGAAAGAGCTCAAAAATCTCCTGTGAAATAAATTTTCTTAATACATGTTCTTTCCTTGAAGATTTATATGAAGTCTTCTGGAAGTGATGACTTATTATATAGGCTTTGGGTGGGGAAGACATTACAATCTGTTTTTTTTCTGATTTGGAGTGGCCAGGGAATAATAGTCTATACTAAATGCAAAAGGCAAAAAGTGTATACCTGACTTGCACACCTTAGTCCAGTACACTTTCCAGTAGAAAATGGGCTTCTTCGGGGGAATTTCAGTGCCATTAAGGTTTCAAAAGTCTTTCACTCATTTCAAATGGAAAGGACAGCAAGTGTAAAAAATTGCTACAGAAAGAGGACTTATTGTTATCTATTTATCTATACCTTATTCAGCCCTGCATTTACCACTTTTGGTGCTTTAGAGCACAATCCATTTCATACACATTTTCCAGGAGAAAATCAATATGAAACTCCAATCTGAGCTAAAAGTAGTTGCTACACTGACCAAAAAAGTTTGATACACTGAGCTGCTCAACCAAGTAAATAATTTAGATAAGTGAGTCAATGGCGCTGAAAAGTAAGTCTTCATTAATGGACATCACTGAGAGAGCAAAGAAAGCAAAATGAATCATCAGCCCATTGCCTTTAATAATATGATTAAAGAAAGAAGGTACTGAATTATTAAGAACAGTGGGGATGGAAAAGAAAAAGAGCAAAAACCATAAAGGGTACCAGTTTGCAGAGTGATGATGAACTGGATACTCTTGCTATTCTGAAGGGTGTTGTTTTTCTTTTAATTTTTTAACTCTGAGAGCAGACAATTATTTAGGCCACCTAGCAAAATAACAGGCATCTCCTTCCCCTCAGTTTCATATAAATCAATGATTTATGGGATTTACATATAAAAGTAGATTAGCAACTGAAACTGGAGGAGGCCCCTGAAGTAGTATTAAAATCAAGTCCTGTTCCTTCTGAGGTTAATAGCAAAACTCAGACAGACCCTAATAAGGACAGAAACAACCTCCAGGATTTTGAAGATAGAACAGGAGGGCAAGTTATATAGATTTTCTTTTTACAGAGAAATATATAATGAATACACAAAACTTAATTCCATGAAAGAAGAATGTTTTAAGGTGAAAGTAGTATGCTTTGAATCAACCTTCCAAATAATTACACAAAGCCAATTCCTTCAGATACCTTGCATTGTGTCAAGAAAAGCCCCTTTTTATTTAACTATTCATCTGTATATATACAGCTCTTAATATACAGGCTTATAATATACACTTAAATGGGATGTACAGTTCAAAGATTTCTTGTATGCTGGACTGGCTTTTCTTTCACAACTGATCTGATTCAGCTCTCTGGATATAGAATCCCTAAGTAATTATACATTTGGATTTAGTTTTAAATTTGCAACTCTTCAAAAGAATATTGTAAAAAGCTGAGGTAAGTCCTTGTCCGTGACATCTGTGCGTAAAGATTTGCTCAGATTCACTTGGTTATCTAAGTATGTGCTTTTTACATGCCATTAAAGTATGATGAAAGGGTATGCTGGGGATTCTATATTTTAATTTGATTTGATCAGTTGTTAACTTTTATTTCTTCTGAATTGGACATTCTAATAGCAAGGGCAACCTTACTTGGTGTATTACAGAGACCTCTGTTATTATTAATACTAAATTACGTAGTAAAAAAGACATGGATTTATTTTATTTTATTTATTCCCATAAATTTTCTTTGCTAAATTTACTTCATGCTAGCTCTTGCTGCCTAACAATGTAGCTGTAATGCTGTAACCTTTGTCCTTACACCTCTTCCACCTGCTCTATGTTTTAGGTGTTTTTAAATTTAATTTTGCTACCTCATATCTAAATTGGATTGTCAGCTCTTCTAGGAAAAACAGAGAGAATTCTGCATGGTTTTGGTACTATAAAAATAATAACAACAACTGCCCTCTGATCTCACTTATAAAACCTCCTGTACCCCCCTTCCCTATACTGAAAGCACGCATTATAAATTGTCTGAAGAGACTGCAGAAGGAAATGAAGAATATGGTCACCAACAGGTGTGCTCAATGTATGACCAGCATATCAGCATCCCTTATCGCCTGATACATATGTACCTGGGAGAGGAACTGCTCGATCCTTTGAGCAGGTTGCTAGGCCAATTTGTCTGTGTTTCAATCCTTATTTAAAAGAGTGAGGAAAAAGAATGACATATGTCAGTAACTGAATTGCCCATTACAAATTTCACCTAACCTGCAGGCTATGAGCAAGGCACTCCACTCCAGCTCTGCATTGTCACTGAAGACTACATATGGATATTGGAATATGTTGCTTAATGCACCGCAGACAAAAGTTTGTGTACTGTAGTAATGACTATGGTATCAAAATCTCTATATAGCACAGTATTCTGCAATATAAATCATCATACATTCAAGAATGAGCAGCAATGGGAAAGCTAGACAGGTATCTACTGCTTATTATCTCTTTGTGTGCAAGAAACAATGGCCCACCAGATGAAGCTGATAACTGTGGTAAGAACAAAGCTATGTAGAAAGGACAACAGATGAAAAATACTATTTTGGTAGTTAAAAACATGGAAATCTTGTCACCCAGCAGATTTTAGTTCCAGGCTAATCAGGAGTAGGATGTATCCCAGAGCAGTTTCTCCTTCACCTTCCTCTTCTCCATCTTCTTCCCTGGTTAAATATATGACCATGGAGCTCCAAGTCCCTCATTATTCACATTGACAAAATTGAATCATTTCATGCCAACTAAATATACATTCTCTAACTTTTTCCTAAAATATGAGTAAAAAACCCCAAGGTATAGATGAGTGTCAGCTATATCTCCACACAGAAAATCAAGGGCTCCTGTTGTCTGTTTGCCAGAGTTGGTAGAAATCCGCTAAATAAATTCTCTTCCCTCACTGTGGCATTTCTGGCTTGTTTTCCATATTGGCAAACTGTCTTCATCATCTGGCTCAGAGAACAAGCTTTCCACAATCTTTATGTTCCATCTGAGACGCTTAACCCATTGCATGGTAAATTTTAGAGTGTCCAGACCTTGGATTCCTTTCTATCAGATTCACTTTGATATAGCACATCGGACTTAGTTGCAACTACTAAAAAGGCTTTGTGCATACTCGTTTCTATTTTTGCTGTCTTGACTTTTTCCTCTGTCTCCTCACAGCTAGTGTTTTAAGTGGTTGCACCACTGCAGCTGGTTACGGTGAATGCCAGCATAGTACTGGTTGTATGGAATCAGCGTGGTAGCCAGTAAGGCCTAGGTTTTAAAGAACAGGCTGAATACATCTTCTTATACCTGGACTTTCACTTTGTGAAACTTCAGTGAAATAATAATAAAGAATTACCTCTGTCTACTTCAAAGACACAGTAAGGATTCAGTGACAATAGCAGTTGTTGGCCTACTACATTTTTACACCTATTAAAGAGAACAGTATCATGACAGACAGTGGTATGATTACACTTACCTGCAAACACGAAGGCAAAAAGAACAGCTAATTAAGACTGACATAACAACCCCAATGACATGCCATATTCAGAAATGTCCAAAGCAGTTAAATCCATAAGTAACAAGTGGTGGTTTCAGGTGAGGAAGAGTAAAAAGGAGAGAAACAAAGAGCTATGATAAACAGGATCATCAAGTACTCAATTATTTGTTTTGTGTCATCTCTGTCTTTCTCCTTTACAAGAGCTTTTGTCAAAGGGACTTAATAAGCAATGTGCAGTTTGACATAACATAATCTTCTAATGAAACATATTACAATGAAAGATGACTTAATTTTTGCACTTTAGGGACATTTTACTGTATCTAATAAAAACGTGACCTCAGTGGTCATTTTCTGTTTTTCCTTTGGCAGATCCCTTAGGAATAATCATTTGTCGAGACGTGTGTCTCTCAAATGAAATACATCAAGACTACTGCTTGTGTGTATAATAGTCACTGAATTGATGTTTTCGGAGAAGTACTAACGCCCTTCTAGTGATTCTGAAAATAGACTATGATTTGAACTTGCCCTAATGTTTCATTGTGGATTCCAGAGAGTGGTGATGACCAGTGAGTCGTTATTCGTGTAATGGAGGCTCCTGCCGACTGAAGGTAGTACCAAACTACCAAACTGAAAGTAGTAAAGTCACCAAAAGTTGTCACTATCTTCAGGATATTATCTGAAGAAATCATCTTGGCCTCTACAGTCAGGTGATGTATTTTAGAAAGTCCAGAAAAGTGCCTAAGGGCAGCTGTATGTCCTGCAGTGCTGGATCTCTGACCTTCTTTTGAAAACTTTAGTTATCCTGTGGGCTTGAAGATTGATAGAAAGTTATTTGAATCTATGAATAAGCAGAAGACACAGTTTTTAGAATTAATACCTCTTAGAGTTAATCTCATTTATACACACCAGACACTACATTATATGTGAGGTAGTTCGGAAGGGGAGATTGTTAGGGGGGCTACAGCAACCTCAGTTTCTGTAACTTCTACAACCTCGGAGCCAGCTCATCCAAAATTAAAACTGTCTGGTTATCAGCTTTAGCATTTCACCCAAAGGAAAGCCGACATCTTCTAGATAATCTACTCTCTAAGTCTTCCTTTAGAGAGCACTCTTCCCCCTGGAGCCTGATGCATGGGGGTTTTTTTGGCAATTGCAGGTGATCCACAGCTTGCACACACAACAGTCTCCATTAGATGTTCTCACCGAGTATTTCATTGAGTTCTAACAGCCTGGGTTTCCCATGTCTGATGCTCAATGATAATATTTCTTCTATAATGTTTGATTTTGAAAAAACAACCATCTTTGCATAACCTTACTGGGATTATTTGATCTAGTGGGCTCTCTATAGTAGTGTTTTTTACTTTCAGTCTGTCTACAGTGATAAAAATGAGCCTCTGTGTCATATGGATTCAGCTTTGTTCATTTTAATCAGATGCCCATCAAATGCAGGCAAGGCATAACAAATATTCATGACAAAAAGGCAATAATCTAAGCCTTTGAATTACTTTAGCAATTCCAAATGCTCTCTGGAAAATAGGGATGCAACTGGAATCATAATTGAGGCCTGATTCATCACATCTGTATTACTGACAGGGAAAAATGGTCTAGAAAATAGCTTCCAGAAATATGAGTGTGAACGTGTGCTTCTGCGTGTGTGTGTGTGTGTGTGTGTTGAGGATGTGGAGGTATTAATTTGTTGTAAAAAGCCTTCTGCTTCCTTTAAGAAAAAGCTGATGTATAGCAAACTACATGCAACCTAGGCAAAAAATAGAAAATAGGCATTAGATTATTATTGTAAATATTCCTATAATGTTGTTATATTATATCCTGCAATGCAGGATGTAATTTCCACACTATATTTTCCTAAAACAAGATTTTCAAGATTTTGTGATGTGAATAAACTTTTACTAAGGAAGACAAAGGCTATCAACTGCCCTGACTGCGCCACCTGTGACCCTTCCTGTCTTTCTCATTGCAGACTAGATATTAATGCTGCACTTTAAATATATGAGACTGCTTAAATCACATTGAGCCCTCCTCGGGGGGATGTTAAACAAACAGAGAACCTGTTAACATAGCATTTATCAGCACACACACTGGCAGAAATGGTCTCAGAGATTTTGAATAAATCACAAAGCTGTTTCTATCTTCATTTTTATTTTTTTCAGAAGACAACATATATGGACAGATGACTGTCTTAAGTGATCGGTGGTAAAAATTTTATAAATGTCAGATTAATAACAGGACTTAAATGTTCCGGTAAAACTCTACAATGTGATCAATTTGGCACTCACTATTTATAAATTTTTTATAGTATTTATATTTAGTTGCTATGTAAAACAATAGTGGCTAATCTGTGCCTGTTCCAGACAAAGCTGTAAGAGTTTGGAGCTATTCCATCATCCAATATTATAGTAATTTCCATCTTTTGAATCTGTCTCAAATGGAATTAAACTGTCCAGTCATGCTGTGCAACAATATTTTCTCAAATGTGTATCAACTCTTTTGGAGACCTGTTAATTTGTAGTCTACATATTAAAGTGCTTTTCCAGAGGGAGGAAGCTGGAAGGGGCTGGAGGGGAAGGAAAGGATCTTGTCCAAATATTTCACAATTCACTCAAAATCTAGTTAAGTGCTGAGTCTCTTTCAGCTTTTGTAACTATATTTTAAGCCCTTGTTTCAAATCATGTACTGTTCCAGTCCCTGCAGAAGTCTCTACTGGTTGGTACCTCTTACTCCACCTTTGGTCAAGTTGCACACAGTCACTCCAAGGTGCCAGGCAGCCTTCATTTCCTCTAAGAACCCATGTAGATCAGGCCTGGTGGGGCTGCTGCTATATAGAGATCACAAATTTGGGGTTGTTTTTTTTTGCACAGTATGGTATATTAATTTACATCTCTCCCCCAACATAATTTTGCTCTTTGTAAGACAGTCTCAGTTATAAGTCTCCATTTCTGCCTCTGGAAATAAAGGCTGTGCAAATTCCTAAAAAATAGTGTTAAGGCTTGACATAAGAAAAACCAACACAAAACCAAACAAAAATATTTTTTGAACCTCCTTTAAATCTTGCTAGCAAGGCAGTCCAAACCCTCTTAATGATTTATATGTTGCTCAAAACTTGAAGGAAGTCAAAAGTCCTGGCAATCCACAACAGTTTCCTAGAACTGTGTGAAGCTCTAAGGAAGCAGTAGCTATTTTGCAGTGTCTTCTGAGCCTATTTTCCAACCCTGCCTAGAGTTCAGAGCAGTATGGAAACCCTTCTACCTTCCTGAAATCAGGCAGCTGGAGATCAAACACTGTGCATACATCAGAGCTTTACAGGGAATTGCTGGTAGATCACTGATATGCAAAGCTAACCTTTAATTGTCTTAAAATGTTTCAGGATCATTTAAATTGCAATTCTACAGGGAAAGGAAGATGGAAGTGTGAAATAAAGAGTCTATGGGCCTGATTCATGAAAAAGTTACAGACCATTTACATAGGAAAGGAATGCATGAAAATCCTTTACAGTGTGCCTATGTGATTTATTAAACTCCTTTTCCCTGTGTAATCGGTTAACTGCACTTGAAAGGTGTGGAATCCAGAGATGAGAGAAAAAGGCTGAAGAAAATGAGGTAGAACATTGTGGCTTGCTCAAGATTTGTGCCCAGCAGTCAGACAAAAAGGTAACTGTGGTGAACATACAAAACATTTTTGAGGTTCAGTAGCCTGTCTTCAAAGTGCTCATTGACGATGAGTCTCATGAGTGCTCCTGTGCTGGAACAGGAAGTACTGCTATATCGGAACATGCAAAATGATGCTACGTTAGGTTTTTTTTTGTTTTGGTGGTGGTGTTTTTATAGTAACCTAAGTATATTAAAAACCTGAGATTAGCAAAATTGTAACCCTGTCCTCCACAGTCAAAGGAAGATCCATCAAGGCTAAACACTCAGTATGATGGAAATACTTTCTCCTACTTACTGTTCTTTCTTCGGCATCTTTTCTTTGTCTGCCATAAAAGCCCTTATGTCATACAAATTCACCGAGGGGTAGGGATTTCCCCTTTTGCTGCCCTATTGGCAATGACCTGTGGAGGGCTAAGAATCTCTTGCTTATTTTGCTCTGCTTCTCCCTTCCAATTGGAACTATGCTATCTGTGGCCTCCAAAAGCGTACCTTACAGGGCAGGATTCAGGATCAGAGAATCAGCATTGGTCAGGAAGGGAGGGAACTTCCTACCATTTGCTTCTAAGTGTAGCTTTCAGTAAATGAAAGCACATAACGAGAAGACTGAAGAGTGGAACCAGGAATATGTAGCGAATATACAAAGTGGGATCCTGCAATTAGTTACAATTCACTAACATCTTAAGTGAGAATTTCCATACTCACATTACAGACAAAATTGTTTAATATCACATTAGATAAAACATTCTTTCTATCACACAACAGGTTCTGAGCAGACAAGCCAGTGAAGAACAGGATTGGAGGGACCATATCAGACCTCATCAAAACATAGGGGAGACTAGAACTTCTTTTAGCTATCCGTGAGTGAAAACTCAGATGGCTAAGGAGAATGTAGCCAAATGGCTAAAGAAAATTTAAGAGAGAAGGGAAAAGGAAAGGGAGAATTAGAAATTAAAAAAAAAGTTATTTGAGAAATAGATAACAAAGGGAAGGGAGTCTGGAGGGTTTCTATATTTGGAAAGAAAGGAACACAGGAAGTTTTTGTAGGAAAACAGAAAGTCATTGGAGAAGGAGAGAGAGAAAGAATGCAAAAATCTCCCAGCATCTCTTATGTCTAAAGTCATTGCTGAACTCTCAAACTATATGAGCTGTCAAGGCAAGATATTCCGCCAATAGGAAGAACAGAGAACCTGGATGAATCTCTGTTACCATGGGTTTTGCTGGAGTCCAAATGAAGAGGCTCAGCGGAATGAACTCTGTGTGGCCTGAAGGGTATATAGGACATGCAGACCACTCAAACCTAGACATGTCCTGGCGTATGTTGGAGAGGTTGGACAAGTATGTGTGAAAAACAGGAAAGAGTGAACTGAGTTATGCAGGTTGAGCTGGCATGGAGGCAGAATGAATTTCTGCACATATGAAACAAATGGTTTGGTTGTATTTATGATTTAGAAGATGAAAAAGGAGCTTTTTTTACCATTGTTTTGCTTAGCAACAGCAACAAAAAAGAGTACTCAGCTGGGACTGTCAATTGCTCAGCTCATTAAAATATTGAGAGAGAACACATCTTAGCAGAGCTCTGAGCCTGCGGAGCTGCCAAAATCAGCTTCCCAATACCCAGGGAAGAAGTGCTGAGAGTTTTTCTCCTTTTTCTTTTCTCTTAACGTCATCAGTCTTGAAGCAGACTGCTTCCTACCATTAGTTTTCACTAGCTGCTTTTCCCGTGACTCAGGTAAAGAGGTCTGGGGCACCATGTTCAAAGGCCTTTTCAGTAAATAATATAGATTAATGTGCAGCCAGAAGACTGACCTGTTGTAACAGGTTTCTTTTCCTCAGGTCCTCATGTAGGCAAAGCAGTGCAAAGATTCCCCTGCCTTCCATGGCAGCCTGATTTATGTAAGAGGACCAAAACTGAGAAGATAACTGAAGGGTCTGAAGATGTTGTAGCTTGGTTGATTTTTCTGGATGCCAGAATACATTGCTTAAAGTAGCAATTTGAGTAATTTCAAGACGTTTTGACTGACTATGAAATTCTGTTAAAATGTTGCTATGGTGGGTTGACCCCAGACAGCAGCCAACCACCCACACAGCTGCTCACTCATTCCCCCGCTCTCCCCTGTGGGGTGGGGGAGAGAATAGAAAGAACTCATGGGTTGAGGTAAAAAAGTTTAATAGGTGAAGAAAAGAGATGTGACGCCAAGTGATGCCAAGGCAATCACTCACCACCTCCCACAAGCAGACCAATGCCCAGCCAATCTCCAACCAATAGCAACCTTGGAAGACGACCTCCCCTTCTTTGTCTTCTACCTCTGTTTTTATTGCTAAGCACAACGCCAGATGGTATGGAGTATCCCTTTGGCTACTTCAGGTCAGCTGTACGCCCTCCCAGCTTCTTGCCACCCCCAGCCCACTGGGGGCACAGAGTGGGAAAAAGAGAAAGCCTTGATGCTGTGCAAGCACTGGTCAGCAGTAGCCAAAACATTCATGTGTTATCAACACTGTGTTAGCCACAAATCCAAAAAAGCAGCACCATATGGACTGCTATAAAGTTAACTCCCAGTTAATCCCAGCCAGACCTAGTACAGTTGCTATGGTGGACCTATTTGCTTATAAATCCTGAATATATCTGGAAAAGAGAACTAAATGAAAGAGTGAAAATATTGATTTTTAAATGTTGTTACTTTCCTTTCACAATG
The DNA here is from genome assembly GCF_963924245.1 of Chroicocephalus ridibundus. Lineage (NCBI taxonomy): Eukaryota > Metazoa > Chordata > Aves > Charadriiformes > Laridae > Chroicocephalus > Chroicocephalus ridibundus. The sequence continues at coordinate 36,439,833 of NC_086287.1, forward strand.
TAGTGCAGTCTATCATATATAACTCTCATTGCCTGCCCTCTGTGTATAAGGTGAGAAAGAGTGGTGGCTGTAACAAGGTAAAAATCTAGTTTTCTGCATTTTCCTTATTTCTTTTGTCGCTCCCTTTTAATTATTTACCATAGCTGCTTCTCGTCTTTTTCCTACATCCTCATTTTTCTGTTTCTCCCTGGTACATTCCCTTCTTCTCCACATTCTTCATTCTTTTTCATTCTATTCCTTTCCTTTCACACTTTTTCTCTTTTCTCCACCTCCTGCCCTATCTCATTTTGAGGCTTTTACATGACTGTATTTGGCCACTGACTCATGTGGGCAAACCACACCATTTCAGATGATCCAGATCCAGTAAGCCAAATGTCCTCCAGCTTGGGAGCCAGTGGATTCCCTTCTGTCCATGTCATGTGCAGAGGCCCCACCAACAGGCTGAAAGCTCTGTTGCTTTGGAGAGGTGGGATTTCTCTAAAACCACCTGCTCAGCTCCTAGCCCCAGAAATATAAGCTTTTAGTATCCTAAACCCAGTGTCATAAAATATTTTCCCTAAAAGCAATACAAAGTGTAGTCTCTTTGAAAGTATTACTAATGTCTTGGACCCTTCATTTTCTCTGCTGATGCAAACTATGCTGCTTACTGGTGTTCACTATGGCCCCAGTTTGTCAAAGCGTATAAGCACACATCTAAACATCTTACTAATATGAGAAAAGCATATGCTAAGTGTCTTGCTGAACTGGGGCTTTGATCAGCAGTTTTAATGTACTTCATGGAATAAGTACTTACTTAATTCTTACTGTTCTTGCTGTTAAATCGGTATTAGAACAGGTTAGCCCAGTGTCAGTGCAGTAACTCTCAATGAAAAGGAGGATTTCTTAAGGAAATAGGAATATCATGGAATATCATTGACAGTTTGAGACAAAATAGCTCACAAACATGAACAAGTGGGGTTTTGTACTGAGGAGATTGTACCTGAAATAGCAAAGGCTGAAAGAACAAGCACAGAGAGAGAACTCATTTGTTTTCTTTTTTCCTTGTATAATTAGCCACTGGTCCGTTCCTGGAAGAGAAAACAAATGTTCAAATGCATTTAAAAGAACTAAAAAAAATAATATAAAAATCAAGGAAATAGTCTTTCAATAGCATACATGGTTTGAAGTTTGGGGTTTTTCTATGAATGCAGCTTTTCCGGTCCTCTGGAATCATTGTCAATTATTGATCAACAACAATGACAAGCTCCCGCCAGTGTGACCTGCATTATCTTACTTTGTACTCATGAAAGCAATTGATAAGCTTTGTTGGAATGCTCTTCTTCCCACCTGAGTTCCTTCATTTCACAGCTGTGGTGGAGCATACATCTTTGTACTTCTTAGAGTGAAGGACTAAACATAGTTCATTTCCCCCATGTAGTCTAGTTGCCACAAGTTGTTTTCTGTTGTCCTCTAGGGCTTCTGGGAGAGCTGCTTGATATCAGCAACGCAGAAATCAGGATGGTAGCTCTGTAAATAAATTTTAAAAGGTAGTTAGGCACGCACATCTGAGGCATGTAATTTCTGTCATCAACTTGAAGTGACACTACAAGGATGAGTAGTGTTTTTGATGTTGAAGGTAGAGAATAGAATTATGTATTTCTTTAAATTCTAGTCCTCACAGCACACTGACTGCACTTGTGGCCTCACTTAGAGTCAAAAGAGAGACATCAACAGGTGCTACTTTTAGGAAATTTTAGCTCACAGGCCCTAGAACAACATCACAGATTTTCCCTGAGCCCTGGTATAGACCAGGTTTATGAATGTTCCTTAGCACTTCTGCAGAAGAACAAAAGACAATGATGTGGGGGAAGGAGAGCATAAAGACTCTTCTTACAGCTACAGGAAGCTGTGCTTCAGCTGGTTTTATCAGAGGGCAGCTCTAAGTTGACTTGTGCTGGGCTGGATTTGAAACATCTTGTCTTTTGTGCCCCATCCCGTGTCACTGGCTGCTGCTCCACCTCCCTAGGCGTAGAAGTTTGTACTCATTAACAGCAGTGACAGCAAGCATTCAAGGCTGGATGGACAGATTAAAACTTACAGCAAGACCCAGAAACTCCATAGGTCAGTGATCAAAAGTTACAGCATTCCAACAGCTAATACAGATTCAAAACCCTTCTCCAAATTTTGCAGTAAATGCAATCGATTATGGTTGTCCCATATCCCAGTGGATTCTATTGCACGACGCAAGAGGAGAGCACTGTCTCTCTTTCTCTGGGTTGGGTTTTGTGCAAGGTCCAACCTGGCTTAGGGGTTTGATTCAAGAGAGAGGATTCATGGCTATGACTTCTGAATGGCACCTGAGCTGAGAGCGGGGGATCTGAGTCCTTCCTTCAGTCTTTCCTGCCAGTTGGCTTGGTACGTACCTACTCGGTATCCTGGGAAATTGATACAGCTGATTTAAGGAATGCATTCTTGGGATCTGTGTCTCACAATGTGTTTTAGAAATAAACCAGGTGTGTGACCTAGGTCTCTGGATTCTACTAGATGACAGGACACCCGTGAGTTAGTTACTGTTCTTTTATCTGCTTCCACCTGCACAGTGCAGCGTCCTTGCTCCCTCAGCTGCGACCAGCTCGAGCTGAGAGAGCAGTTCCTGCCACAGCCGTGAGGACACCTGTGTGGTAACGCTTAGTCCGAAAGGAGTGGTAGCACAAAGAAACATACACATTTTGAGGTGGCAACTTGAGGTGCTTGTCTTGCTTTGAAACGTTTCGATCTTCAGAGTGAGGTGCAGCGGCCCACAGCTGATACACTGCAGGAATGGATGCCAACCCGGGCGTCAGAGTCATATAACCTGTTGCAGACTCTTTCTAGGCCCTGCCTTCCTACTGTTTGTTTGTTTGTGTGCTGGGCACTTTCAGATTTCAGCTGAGAGTTCAGTCTGACTCTGGGAGGTAACACAGAAGATAGCACAGGCGGGGCGAGCGCTAGCCACAGTCTCTGATGCCCGCACTGCTTGGAGCTGCATTTCTCCAGTGGGAAGGGGCGCCTTGAAATAAATATCCGCAATGAGATTCTGCAGTGCTCTGCCTGTCAGTGCTGCTTTAAATACTCTATTTATCAGGCCTGGAGAGGTAACTGATGCCTATTGTGGAATCTCAGTGACCACTAGGACAATCTGCCGTTGTTTGCGTAGTTTCTAAGTCCTTCCTCCTGGGAAGAGTCCCCTGCCAAAGCAGCGTGGTCCTAAGTGCACCGGTACACATCTACGTCCAACCCTGGGCCTTTTGTGCCTGTCACAATGTGCTGGTATAAAATCCTCTCCAGCAGCCTGTTTCTTTCAAACGCTTTGCAAGTGCCAAGTCAGAAAAACGTTAGGGTTTTTTTTTTTTTTTTTGTGGAAGGAAAACAGCTGTTTATTTTATTCTATTTGAATGATGGTGTGGATTTTAATTCAGCAAAGACATAAAGTATGTTGGTAAATTGTGAGTGTGTGTAGGTGGGTGTGTTAGTGGGAGTAGGGAGCATATGGAAGAACCAGCAGCATGAGAAAGCAACCAACAGAAGGATTTAAGAAAGTATAAGACAAAGCAGACTTCTTCTCTTAGTGCGTTTTAACTCTCCTTTTGGCAATGGTTCATGCTACAACCTTTCATTCCTGCCCTCCTAGTTGATAAATTACACACGGATCTCTCTATATTTGCTTTGAATGTAATTCTTGCATTTATAGTTCTAGGGCGACAGAAGGTAACGCAAAAACGTTATCAGTAACACAAAATTAACAAACTTACTTAGTCTGCAATGCAGAAAACCGTACGGTAAGGGTTTGCGTGCATTCGGTCACCGCACGTTACACTTCATTCATCAATGAGGAATCATAATCGTGACCATTAATCACTAATCACAATTACCGTGCCCCCAGTTTTGCACAAGAGCAGAGTGGGAGCAAAACTTCCACGGGCTTCAGCCCCCCCTCCAAATCCCGCGGCCGAGCCCAGCCGCTTCGTCCCCAGCCCTGCGCAGCGCCTGCCTGGGGGGCTTCAGGTTGCCTTCGGGGCAACCTTGTGTTTCCAGCCCCGAGCATCACCTGTGTATATGTGTGTGTGTGTGTGTCTGTGTGTCCCGTCCTTCCCCCGTCCCCCCCCGTCCCGACTTGCCCTGCTGTTGCGCGGCGGCAGCGTGCGGGGGCAGCATTGCCCGCAGAATGGCGGTGCCGCCCGCCGCGGGGGACAGGGACAGCGGGGCGGCAGGCGCAGGAGGAAGGGATAAGGAACGGGGAAGGAAAAAAAAAAATAATAAAAAAAATATAAATATATATAAATCCCCCTTTCTCTGACTGTTTGCTCTCTGCTGAGGCTTTTTTCGCGGCACGCTCGGAAGCAGCTTTATCGCGTTTCTCTTTTGGGGAAACATTGTGAGATTAAAAAAAAAAAAAAAATCAGGTCAGCACCTAGTGTTCACTGTAGTGTCAGTCACACCTCTGCTCGGGAACAGTTAAAAAGGCTTTCAGCAGGATTTTTAACTTGTTATGTGCTTAACCTGTAACATATTTATGAAAAACCTGGGACCTTACATGGCGTAACAGATACAGAGTATGGGCTGCTTGGTACTCTGAAAATCGTCCAGATATTCTGAAGGATAGAATAGAATAGAATAGAATAGAATAGAATAGAATAGAATAGAATAGAATAGAATAGAATAGAATAATTTCAGTTGGAAGGAACATACAACGATCACCAAGTCTAACTGCCTGACCACTTCAGGGCTGACCAAAAGTTAAAGCATGTTATTAAGGCCATTGTCCAAATGCCTCTTAAACACTGACAGGCTTGGGGCATCGACCACCTCTCTAGGAAGCCTCTACCAGTGTTTGACTACTGAAGAAATCAGTTCATCTTTGAGCAACTATGCAAAGGGTCAGATTCTTTTGACAGGCTTTGCTCTGCAACATTCAGCCTAAGCAGGGTGGCACTCTGTGCAGCTCCTTTAAAACTGTACATCTCATGAGTAAAAGAGACAAGGAATAATGAGGACTATTCTAACACCTTTTGCAGTAGATTCACTTTATGGTTTATTTAGAAGGTCTGCTCTGGTAAACTTTGGAAATTTTGGTTCAAGCTACCAGACCATAAAACATTACCTTCCCAAGAAACATTTTGTCCAAGGCGCTTACCTGACTTGGGAGCATAAATTCTACTCAAAGTCAAAATGAGAGTTATGTTCCCAGGTGCTTTTGAAAAATGTGCGTGGAGTGCTTGGGCTTGGTAAAGGCAACAGCTGATATTTCACTACCAAGTGTCATTGTTGAGATGCAAGTAAAACCCGAGTGAAGGCATGGAAGGCTTGCTCACCTTACCTCGCATCTATGAAACTGTCGGGTGTTTACAGTGTGTATTTCTAGCTATAGCTGGTGCCAAGGGGGCTAGCTGCAATGCTCAGCTTCTTTTCTCTATGCCGGCTCGCTTATGCTTAAGGTCCTCATCCTAACTTGGATTTTTAAGGTCCTTCGATGTGACTGCAAAAGAAGAGGTAATGTGGGGCATTCCGTTTGTTGAACACACCCTAGAGAGCACAAGTCGGTATCAGGAAGAGAGGGCAGAAAAGAAAATCAAAAAGGAGGAAGAGAAACAGAGAAAGAGAGGGAAGGAAAGATAGAAAGGGGAAAAAAAGAGAAACATGGTGGAAGAAACAAAGGAAGGAAGAGTCGTCCAAAGACCAAAGGCATGCAACCTCTGATGACAGAAGAGAAAAAGCAGTCCTTAATCCCCCAGCTTCCGTATAGAAATATTTTTTTTAACATCTCAGTAATATTAAAGACACTGAAAATGTAGGAGTAGCCCCAAAAGTCAAAGTATGCCCATGCTGCGTACTGCTGTGTAGTGCAGAGATGAGCGAATCCAGACACAGTCCGCACGGTTGCCCTGGAGCTGTACAGGAGACAGGAGCCGGTGCTGTGCTCCAGGCTCCTGGGCCAATCTCTACCTGCAATAGCATCCCCATACCATCCTGAAGTCCGCCAGGTAGACCAGAGAGCAAGTGAAAAACTCTCAGTGTTGTTTCTTAAAAAGTCTCTGTCATTCGCAGCTGACTCAGGACTCAAAATTACCTGCCTTGTCAATTAAGGTCATTCAGAGCATCAGGCATGTTCTCCCTCTGACGACATGTACCACTCACAGGATCCCCAACGGTAGATGTATCGCTGCTTACAAGAGAATCTTCACAACAATCTCATCTGTCCCATTACTGTTGTCCTCATTTTCCAGGAGGGAAGAGGTCATAAATATATAATTTACAACCACTGCAAAGTTCAATGCCAGTGTCAGAATTTAAGAGCTCCTGTCTCTGAGGACTGTGCTCACATATCTGAACGCCATTTACCACAGAGAGAGAAGGTTCTCTTTTTATTTGAAATAAGGTGTCTCAAAGTATCATAGAAAAAAATAATAATCTTTTAAATAGAATTTGGCATTCTAGCCAAACATTTTAAGAGATGTAAATTGCAACAAGTTCTGCAACAGAAAGGTTTCCATGGTCCAATGCTTTCTGGTAATTTCAGAAAAAAAAGAATCTGAATAGAAAATCTGACCTTTTCAATAAGAAAATAAATGCTTAGACCCAATTGCTTTTCTGGGGGTGGCGGTGGGGGGGGAATACAATCACAACTAAAGAAATCCCGATTTAAAACCTTTTATTTTCATTCAAATAGGAAATAAATGTAAATTTGAAACCTTGATAGTTGTTGTGAAGTGGAATCGGAGGCCTTTGGCCAGCTCGTTTTATCTCTTGAAATCACTTTGTGACACGTATCGAAAAGTTTGGCCACCCCTGATGTATGTACACATTAGAGCGTGCACTCAGTGTTGGAAATACAGTGTATGAAATTGCTCACAGCACATTAAGAATGCTCAGCAATGTGCAATTTTGGGTCGCACTTTATGCTGTAAGACACAGTGTGCTGTTAGCAATCTTTTTTCTCTCACTAAGCACGCATTATTTGAGTTTTCTACTTGAGCATACACCTAAACGAATTTTTACTTTTTTTTTAAAGTGGGCCATAAATTATCATCAAAGACTGAGGTCTCAAATCAGCTGTCATGTGAATACTGTCTGCTTCTTCTCAAAGTGCTATATCATCCTTACATCAATATCCTTTAGAGCAAAGCGTGAATTCAGAGGATATAAAACCTACGAGCCCAATTAAAAAGGCATTACATACAAATTGCACGCTGAAGGTAGCGCGGATTTTTTTAAAAAAATTCTGTCTTCTCGCAGGGTTTTTTGTGTTTTCTTAATTTCCTTAGTTTATTTTCTTTTTCAAAGACTTTCAAAGGTGACTGCTTTTCATCCATTTTTCCCAGTAAAAACCAGCGGTAGCTGCTTTCACTTTACGGCACCCCGTCTCTCACTTCCACTACAGGGGGTTGATGGACCCGTCCTTTAAAAGGGGGAAAAACCAGCTTTGGGGAGCGCCTGTCAAATAAGGAAGTTGCACAGTGATGTGACTGTGTGTGTGTGTGTGTGTGTGTGTGAGAGAGAGAGAGAGAGAGAAATCAAATAAAATCCAAAGCTGAAAAAATAATTCACTGTATGTAACATAGAAGAAAAATCATGATGAAGTCCTGAGCTAACTCACATAATGCTTTCAGGAATCAGAAAAATGACACTGTCAAAACACAACATTAGTTTTCAGAAGCCTCCAGGCAAAATTTTATTTATTTAAAGTTAGCTCCTATTTTAATAACAAAAAAGTGGCAGCATATTCTACATCAAAGAAAAAACTTTTCCTAATGTTTCCATTCCTCTTGTGAAGTACCGGAGCCGAAGTAGTGGAGCTGTCTTTCTCTAAATAATTACGTGAGTGGCAGGATCTCAACCTGAGAAAGCTTTTTTGTCTGCACCAGGGACTGTAGCATAAAGAGAATCACATTTGGCTTGCCTAATCTAAGCAGCGATATGAGATATTCTGACTTTTAGTATTTAAATAGTTAGTTTCCAACAAGATCCAAAACAATGAAAGGCAAGTCCTGAATCAACATCTTGGTACACCATAGTGCCTTGATGAAGGAGGAGTACAAATGAGAAGCACGTTCCTGGGCTATAGGTCTCCAGCCAAGACCCATTAGCCACATTCCTGGTGGCAGTGCCCAGGAGAAATGACCCCTAAGAGCACGGTGGCACACACAGGTGGTGGCTCCTCTCGCATTACCCTCATTTCAGGCATCCTCACCTTCAGGAGCCAGACCAGAGCACACTGTTGGGGTAGCTGAAGCATTTACTATTTTATACCTTTTTGAATGGACGAGATACATTTTAAAGTGCGCTTCTGGATCTCTTTCCTGGAAATTCTATTTATTCCTCTTTGTTCTTCGTACGTTAATCTTTTACAGTTACAACTAGTAATAGTGAGAGGACAGTGCGGGGTCCATTCCTTCAAAGACATCCTATAAATAAAGAATAACCCCCTTAGGTCCCTAGACCTGTGGTTTGCCTTTTAAGCTTGGCTTCCCCACCTGTTCCTAATAATACCATTCCTTCGGCACTGACTTCTTGTCTGTGTTTCCCTTCTATTATTTCGTATCATTTAACACCTCCTGCTTTGAACCTTAACAGATCCAGCTCCGGAGTTGCACAGATTTGGTTCAGTTACAAAAGGCTCTACATTTGCATGTATCTGGGTCTTGCTGCAGAGCGGCTGGGTCTGTGTGGGAGTGGGACTGAACTTTGTTGCAACGAGATAACTCTTACGTCTGGGGAACGTAGTTCTTCCTTCTGCACCCCTGTTCTTCTCTAGCAACGAAATAAACTACTGTCAAGGCAGCTACCAACAAAACCTCGGGAATCAGAGGAGGTGAAGCGAGGCTTGCGTGAGGTTGCACCCCTAATGCAACGTCACAACTTCTATCTATCTCAAACGATGTCTTTCCTGTAAAGTGGGGGTATGGCAATACTAGGACGTACCAAGGACGTTATAGTTTTTGAGAACCGTTAATGATGTCCCAAGGACATTACGGTTATTGAGAATACAGACTGCTGCCTGAGGGAGCCCAGAAGAGGGATTTTTCCCTTCTATCATGGCAAAATCTAAAGTGGAACAAACCTTCTCACGAGTAACAGAAGGTAGTAACGCCAGCTGCCCGGTGATGTGGCTTTCAGGCTGAAGTCTCTCCCTGGTAACTGTGCTTCTGCCAAAGCAAATACCCCAACTCGGGGGGCTGCGGAGAGTGGGAGAGCTCTTCTCCCAGCAGCACAACTGCAGGGACCCATCTGCAGCCATGAGGAGGGCACTCCCGTGTGTGTGTGTCTGTCTGTCTGTCCCAGTGGCGGCCCAAGCAAATTTTACACAATGGACTTGCAAAGCTCTTTGGGATCGTTGGGGATGAATCACGCTGTAAAATGTATCATTAACGTTACGAGATGTATTATAGACTTCCCCGGTGATCTGAGACCGCTGCAGGCGGTGTGCTGGGAGAAAAGCTCTCCAGATTGTGCTCATGCAAATCGCTATCTGTGATCACATTCATTATGGTTCCCACTACAACATTACTTTCACACTCTTGTGTGCTGTTCACTCAGTCTAAACTTTTTGTTATTGCAGGTTGTATGACTACAACACAGCATCTCTTTGCCAACACCTTTCCAAGGGTGAGAAAACATTATTTCAGAGATAGAAATCTGGAAACAGAGGCACAAGAAAACTACTGGATATGTTTAAACTTACCCAGGAAAGGGGGGGCATGACCCTAACTATGTCTCCTGACTCTGGAGTCCCCTAACAGGTTACTAGACCGGGGCAGCTGTCCGTTTGTTCAGGGCGTTTAGTTCAGTTTATCTTTTTGTTCTGAAACATTATTTTCTTTTGAACTGGAAATCCGCACAATTTAGAGAAGAGCAGGAGTTTCTGAAAGCCGGGAAGGACAAAAGTGAGATCTGACCTATTTTGAGCACATCCTGTTTTTACTGTGGACAGTAAGTCTTGTCAACGCGGTTAAATTATGCAAACAGTGTTTCAAAATGATTTAGGATTAAATGATACGATCACAAAATCATCACAATGTAATAGGAAATGGAGGACGAGCGTACGTATGCAAGAAATGGTTTTCAAACACTGCAAATGAAATGGAGAGTCAAGGCAATGACGAGGAGACTGCTGCCAGTGAGATATCCTGTGAGAAGATCCTCAGAACAACCTGACTATTTGGGAATATGGGGAAAAAGCAGACAGTGCTCTAAAATATGAGAAAAGCAGGAAACCACAGGCAAAACCTAGCCGTGAATTAATCCACCAGAAGCCAAAGCCAAGAACTTGTGAGCAGTGAGTCATCAGTAAAAGGGCACTTGCATGTAACATACGGGTTCAGTTCACAGGTACCCCGTCTGTTTTTTAAAATTAAAATTTAAAATACGTCAAAAATATTCAGTGTTCAGATGAAAGTTGAAAAAAAGAAGCTTTCAAGATCTCAAGTCTGTATTTTGAACGTTTGGCTAATACATCAACACAGGCTGGCTTGCCAAAAATATTAAAATACAACTAAAGAGATCATAAATTAGTAAATTGTCAAGTATTCTTAATATGCATTCCCAATGCCAGACATTTAAAATAGTAAAAGCAGGTTACTTAAATAATAAGTGCCAGTTAGTACTCAGAAAGCTCAGGACAGTTTTACTTTAACAGACAGAATAAACTCAGATTGCTTCAGCAAACCCATCCTGAAAGAAGTAACACAGGTTTAACTTGGCCACATGAAAAGTTTCTGTATTTTAGGATTTCAGTGTTCATTTAGAGAACTATTACACCATGCAGTACAAACCTTTTATTAAATCAATGCATTCATTTATCTGAAATAAAAGTTTTATTCCATCACTGTATTTTGATAGACTAGACTACTGCACATAGACAGGAGATAATGGATGGAACAGGATGTCCTTGAAGGAGAAGAGCTGCTTCAGATCACCTCTTTAATACTCAGGAGACATCCTGCTTCCAACGCCCGTCAGACTTCTGAAGGCTAAGAGAAAAGATGCCCCAATGCTATCTGGTGTAACGAATCAGCTCCTGGATCGCCTAACTATAAAACTCACAGTGAAAAAAATTAAATAAGCTCTGCTTAAAATATCTCAATGTCATTTTTAAATCTATTTAGGAAGATCAGCTCTGGTGCCTTTATAGCAGCTTAGTCATGTGCATTGTAAAGGCTCAGCGGTACTGTAGCCATCGCCGGGTTTTGAAATGAGTAAAACACAAAGTTATTAAATCAGTTTTGGTCTTGCAGTCCCATTTGGTCAGTTCACTTTAACATGCTTTCAAGCAATTAAAGAAGTTGATATACAGAGATTTTTAAAAGAGGCAGGAGACAAAATTTCTCTGACGTAGAGATCTATAACAAGACACAGATTTCTTTCTTTTTAAAAAAAAGAAAATGAAGAAAAGATGTGTAAGACATATTCTAGCACTTGTAACAGCAGCAAAAAGAAAAATTAAAACCTCGGCTTACATTTTTAAAGACATTTTCCAAGACATTTTCCCACCTATTACATAGCCCTTCTGAGTGCTGGAACCTGGATCATCCAACTTTTTGTGTCATAATACACACACAAAACATCTTCCTGCAGGCTTAGTAGAAATCAGAGGAACAGAAGAATTATATTTAAAGGCCTCAAAAAACTTAGCACAGTATATGAATTTATAGTATCAAGATTAAAACCTGCTGCGGTAAACACTCAGCAAAGCTAGTAATGAAAAAAAGCACACAACAAACTCCGCATCTGTAGATTTTGAGTATTAGTTGTCTTTCCCTCTTTTCACTAAAACAAATATGTATATGTGTGTTTGTGTGTGTGTGGGTGCACCCAGCTCCCCACCTCCCGTCTTCAGCTAGCACTTTTGTTACAAAGAAAGTGAAAAAGAGCTCTGTGAAACAACTTATTCACAGCAGGACCCAGTAATTATGATAAAACTACGGCAGCGTAAGGCAGATAAAATGGTATTAAGTCACTTCTTTTTATTATAAAAGTCTTAGTTCTCTACATGGAGCGGCGCTGTACTCACCTATGTTGCGTATCAGCGTTGCACAAATTGCCTCTCGTGCTTACCCCACCACAGACCCAGCTTGCAGTTTTAGTTACTCACACCACTTAGAAGCTGTATGAAGCCTCCCAAGGAGAAAAAGTCAGCAAACTGTTCTTTTTCAGCTATTCACAAAGTAAACCCATTGAACTTCTAGTTGTCTCAAAAAAAGGAAAAGGTTTGCTTTCTGTTGAGAGAAACCAAAAAATCCCACTGTTTTTCAGACCAATGCGTTCTGCTGCCATTTTTCAATGCACCTCTAGTGGGGAAAAGAAGGATGGTTTGGGTCACGAATCTCGCAGGAAAACTTGCAGGAAAAGCTGCAGTACAGTAAAAAATATGCAGTACAGTACAAAACCCAAGATCAACATGTTTGGCTATCTTTTTTAAACCCACTATGAAAGAAGTAACTGCTACAGGAGACACAGTCAAACTCGTGCCATCTATTTGGTTCCCGTGTATGTCTATGAAAAATTAGGCTTTGCCCTTATCTCTCTGAAAGTACCATCTGCTGCTCTTCTCCTGTTTCAGTCTAGCCCTGGTCTGTGGACACTCCACGCTGAAAGAAATAAAATACTGTTTCTTCCACAGAGAAGTAAGAAAACAATTTAGCCTTCTAAAAGAGAAGAATTCCAACAAAACAGACATACCCAGGTATTAACAAGTTCTTTTCTGATTGTGGGAAAGCATAAGGATCAGACATGTTTAAATCTAACCTAAAAATGATACTGAATGCTAATGAACTAAATTATTGTTAACAGTTTCTTCCTTTTTTTCTTAAGAAGTTTAATTTAATAGATACATGTATTTATACACTGGTATATAAAAAGCTCTTCGCCTTCCCCTTTCTAAAAATATTTAAATAACCGTGAAAAGAAGTTTTTACTAAAGAGGATGGCAGCTCTGCTATATTACTTGCTGTAACGGTAAGGAACAATGACATTTTACAGTCTTGATTTTCAAGGAATGAACAGCATAATATGCTGGACATGCAAAGCATCTAATAGAGGAAGATCCTCGTATCTTTAGTCACTGGCTTCATATCGGCTGCTGCCGAGTGCCTATCTGACAGCGGGTAAGAAAATGAAGCTGGAGCGCTAAGTCCACCTCTTGGTCACCCCAAGGTAAACTCCCTGCCACGCAGTTGACTTTTGCGGAGTTGTCTCAGATACATGCTGAAGGACGACTGGAGTCATGTAGCTCAAGAGGAGCAATGAGAATATATTGCATGTAGAACATAGGCAAAGGTTTGATACTCTTTTTTGAAGGTTTAATTTTATAGCCTTTGTCTGAAAATAAGATTTCTCTATACTGCCTTACTGCCTCGAGCAATGTCCAAAAGGCTTTCTCTCCTATACTGATCTTATATCACCTTATGAGTAAAATAGCAGTTGCAATGAAATCAATAGGAGCTTCACCTATGTGTCTGAGCCTGTTTTAATGAAAGCAGTGGTAAAACTCCTGTTGATTTTCTGGAGAGGACTGAAGCCCTGGGGAATACTGGTAGCTCTTTAATAAGAGCTGCCTACCAGATGTAAAGCACAAGGATGCCCGCTATTGCCTCAGAAAGCAGGATGGCAAATCCTGCAGTCTGGCCATCATCTCCATTATTCACTTTGGCAAAACGTGCATCCTGAATACCCCTCTGAATAATTCTTCCCCGGTGCAACATAAGGGTTAAAATCTGGCCACACATAAAGTCTTCATGAGTTGGCCTGAAGTCAGGAAATTCAACGTAAGAATTGAAAGGAATCAAGTCTTTACAACAGCACTGGAGCTAATGTTCTGAGTTCACCTCCATACAAAAGATCTGAAGTTATAATCAGTATATTGTACCCAGGCCTAAATATATCAAACAAAAGAACTGATGTGATCAGAGCAACTGACATCTCCCAAGAGCCACCTGCTATTGCCAGAATGTATCTAAAAATAAGTGAGAAAAAAGCACAATATTTTGAAAAGAAACCTTTATTGTTCATACAAAGCTGACTCTGTCACATATCATGAGGCATCATTAACAAGCGAAATATGACTTTGCTTAAATCAAACAATATTGTTTAATGAAAGTATCCAACACAGTTATGATTGGTTCCTTTCTTTGTTCTTTCCGGGATGGAATGTGTATTTTGATGTCAATTCATCTCTTCTAAACTGCTAGCTTAGCCAGCATGTTATATGAATAACTTCCTTGCCAGGTAAATCCACCACAGGTACTAAAATCAGAGCTGGGGTCTTCTTGCCCAAGTATTTTTCCAGGTATTCTTGCAGTCCTAAAACAGAAAAAAAACAATTAATGAATCCTCTTTGAATCATCTTCCACTCTGTCCTATGTCTTAAAAATGATTTCAAAATACGTTTTTGAAAATTATTGTGGAGTAGCAATTAACAAATGGACGTGAAATGCAACTCTTGAGTTTTCACTTTATATAGAAGGAAGAAACACCATCTCCCACCTCCTCGTCAACTAATTTGAGATTAACTTTACATGTTGCCTAAGGCCATAATTCAGCAAAACAGTTAAAAGCATCTTTCTCAACCTTGAGGGAGTGAGTGGTCTGATGATTACCGATATAGCAAGCTGAAACTAAGTGCAGGTAGTAAAAATAACTAAAGGCCAGTTGAAATTCAGTTCTTCGTAATTTTTGATATTTGGATGATCAGCACTTAGTTGTCTATAAATGAAATTCTGCTCTCAAGTCCCACTGTGGTGCATCGATCTACTAAAAGTTAAAGTAGGCCATTTTAAAAAACATTATGAACATGATTTCCATTTGAAATCAATGGAAGTATGTCACAGTGAAGATATAATGGAAGAAGTCGAGGGATGGCAACATGTATGACTGCGTGTCTTGGATTATAGAGAGATTCAAACTGATCAAAATATAGAATCTAGTTATAAAGAGCTGTAAAGGGACTGGTATGTGACACAAGTTTGTAAATTTGAAGTCCATTGTGGGGACAGAACCAGTAACGGAGAAGATCTAATTAGGAGAATATGGGCAAAAACTAAAGAATGGAAAATCTGAACTCGGCATCAAGACATTTCCGGTCGTGTTGCAGCCTCAGTGGACGTGCTAGAAATCCAGCCACATGGAACCCTTAAAAACTACTGAAAACCCTCCAGATGACCCGCCAAAAGACAGTTTCCTAATGGTAAGGTATGGGCCTGCATAGATTTTGTTTTCAATAAGTTATTTCTGTCTGCAGCTTCTGTGATTGTGGCAATTCTTTATAACACTAAGCAATCTTGGCTAGAGAGGGTGTAAAGAGGGCAGAACTTGAAGACTGGCAGAGCTTTCTTTTTTGGCATGACTGCCTGTGAAACTGTGAACAGGCAGTTCAGTCAAAGTGTCACCTCAGCCAGGATAAAACAGGAGTTTTGCAATTGTATTCACTGAAGCCAAAACTCTTCTCTCGTTACCTGGCAGCAGTAGCATAAATTAATGTAATAATGGCAATGCTAACTACAAAATATTGCAAAGACAGTACCAGCCTTCTGAAATTCTTCTGACTTCCTTTTGTGTTAACATCATTGACATTAGAGGTGAAAAGAGACAAGGGCGAGCCAGAGATCGACAGTCACCTCAAAAGTCGAAGGACTTCTTCGTGTTGTGTTTAAAAAGGGACTCAGTCTACATATTACCGATATTCACCAGTGACCCGATAATGAAGCATCAGCTAACATTTTCATTCTAAACGTTGACTTCAGAAAACTTTACAGCTATGCTTGCTCAGAAGGCGTTAAGTGGAAGTGGGTAAAGGCAAGCCACGTCAGAAATCACTAATTCCACCCTATTAAAATTACATTTCCTTTTTTTCCTCAATTAAAATTGTGAAAATATAATTTTAGTCTTTAACTTTTTTTCACAGGCTTAAAAACTGTGAAACGGTGCTATAAGCTACCATAATAAAACCAGGTATTACTTTCAAAGGGAGAATCTGAAAGTGAGGTATCTGGAAATAAAACTCCATTCTTTTGGTTTTTTGAGGTGGCCAAAATAGCCATAAATATTTACATTTGAACACGTCCTAGTGGACTTTGTTGCCAGTCAGAGCGAGCCACCTTTCCAAAAGACCCCCCCCCTTTTCTACTGCAAGTGCAAACTGCTGCAGCAAAGCCTACACGTGGAATTGAAACGTGGATGAAAATCTGGGACATACGCCTCTAAATGTTTTATTATACTTATAAATCAAATAGATTGATATGAAAAGATTCTACCTTACTGTGTATCTTTATACATTTAAAAATTCTGGATAAAAGTCTGCTCATGCAAATTTCCCCTGAAAAGAGGAGACTGGGTATTCTAAAACAGTAAAATTGTCCTCTAAGGCCCCAGAGAAGACAACGCAGAATTAGTAAATCTGTGTCAGCCTACGTAATCGTAGCTGACACAATCCAAAAATTGACAGCTGTATATTTTACCTGCTATAATGTTACTCTAAATCCTCCCATACTCGTTGTATATTTTTAATGATGTGACACTAATAACGACACAATCTATATTTTTTTCAGACATGCGAATTATGCTTTTAGATAAATAAGAGCCTCAGTCATGAGTATGAGTGTTTTCTGCAGTATGTAACGCTGTTCCAATACAAGTATTTCAAAAATTTGTTTCCTTTATGTCACTTATGGAAATGTTTGCTCAGTTGCATGCCATACTTATAAAAGTTGATCTTAAACGTGAAAAGAAGGAAAGGACAGAGGGTTACAGTGACTGCGCTTACTGGAGCTTTAACAGGAGATATATACGATTGACACTGGTCTTAAAGTTATTTAATCTGCCCTGATACAAGATGTTTATTAAGTACAAACAAAAGCAGCAGAGTAGCAAGCAGCAAACAAGTAGTGTGTATTGTGCGTGTTTTAATTGCATTTCCTGGGACTGTCGGCATTATTTATTATTACTACAAGAAATTTGCCAAAAGCAGGCGAGCTTCATCCTGTAAGATGGATCCCCGCTACTCCCAACTGATCAGCACAAGTTCAGGCACAGGTTCCATACGGAGCTTCTTTCTGCACTGCTGTGCATTCTTCTATTGACCTGGGTATAGTTGAGGGATATGGACATAACCAAAACTTAAAAGGAACAAAAATAATTCAAAGTCTTTCCCTCTCTCACCAAGAATTCTGGCATTACAATCTATTTCTGCCATTCCTCTGTAAGGACAGGACACTGAGATCAATAGTTTGATGCTCTCTCACACTGACTGAGCAGCCCTTCCATACACCACGGCACAATCTAACACCGTAAGCTATTTTTTTTTAAAGGTGCTTTTCACACTAAGTAGATGAAACAATGTCCTAGGAGCCCCGAAAGGGTCATTCCGAATGATTAGGAAGATGATTTTTGCATCTGTGCTGTCATTGGCTTCAGCAGGATTTAGGCAGTATGAGGTGAGGCCACAGAATCCGCTTATGTTTCCAAAATCAGGTCCCCATTATTGCTGCCGTTATTGCTTCACTGGCTATGTGCAGGCGAGGAGTAATCTAATAGCTCATATTGAAAAGGAAAATGGTAACAAAAAGGAAGATCACATTTAGCCCAGTACATAAAAAATCACTTTCATATTACAACTGCTATCTTTCCTTCACTTTTTAACCAAAAGATACTGTTACATTGCTTAGAGCAGGTTCTTAAATCCCTGAGCTAATAAAGCTCCATTGCTTCAGCTGCGGAGATCTGACGTGCAGCGTGTACTTTGAAAAGATGCGTCACAGGGGATCAGGTTCCTAACAGACTACGAGTTCCAGTCCCAGAAGATGTGCCCCTGGTGTGCAGAACACTTAACCCTTCGACCAGTACCAACATGACTATTCACAAATTATTGATGTCCCTAAATCCCTGGCAGATTGCAGACAGTTCTTGTCTCCCTTGAAGCCAAAGCATATGGTCACTAATGAGATGGATTAAAAAATACATATACACATTCAAGGCTTTGCCACATGAAGGTAAAGCCGCAGAAATGGTAGAAGGTGATTGAACTGGACTGAACGCTGTTAAATACATGATTAGCCTCTTGTTATGGATCATTTCCATTGATCTATATACAGTTTCACAGCGTAGTTTAATTAAAGCTGTCTGGAACAAGCCTCTGCCTTAAATGATCAGGCACAGCAATGAAAAGGTGAAACATGAGGAACTGGAGGCCCTCCCTGCCTTTTTTAAACATCCAGCTGACTGTCAATGTGGTTTACAACCACAGCAAGGAAGGAAAATGTGCTTTTTAAAAAATTAGCTGGTTTTACTGCTGTTTATGAGGCTTATGTGCCAGAGAAATGAGTTCAAGATTTTTCCCATACTTTTACTTAAGATAATATGAAATGACATAGCGGAATATAAGATTTTAAAACAAACGGTGCAACTGGCTTGCTTAATTTTAGTTAATACCTTCCTGTCCAAAATAAGCCAAAGTAAACAAAAGTACACTGCTGGAACATAAAAGCGAGACACTTTACAAAATATTATTTTGTGCTGATTTTTTGTTGCAGCTGTGGAGATTTGAAATGACAATAACGTGGACATTTTGCATAGTCCAACACTTGGCTTTTCATATGCTGCCTTGTGGATTTCTTTACTATTCTTGATGACATTATTTCACGTTGGTCATTTCCCTGTTAAGGGACCATGTTTTCAAAATTGCTCTGCCCACAGCAAAAATGGAGGCAACATCTTGTAAATAACATCCTGTAAATAAATTGTGTTTCCATTTTGAAAACATATCAGCTAGATCTTCAAAAATACTTACTCTACCAGTTTCAGGGAAAACTGGCCAAATATATGTTACTTAATGCTTTTATAAATTTCTTCCAAAATTATAAAATTCTAAGTCAGTCTTGATTTTTTTTTTTTTTCAAGTGGGAAACATTCATATGCACAAAAAGAGGGAAATAAACAATAACTGAACTTAGGAGGATGGAAACGGAACTTGCTTTGGAAGCCAACCACTCCTGATTATTTACCCTGGTTATTACACTAATTTCCCTCGGTCCTTCTGGTTTCGAGTGAGTTACAGTCTGATTTTGGCTAGTTATTTGTAATATCAGGATACTGATGATCTGCATACTTTTAATGATGATCAGGGTGTAACTGAGTTTTGTTAAGGACTGGTAAAAAGGAGAGTTCCCTGGCACCTTTGGGCAGCCCAGATTAGGCACAGCCCTAAAGACGATGCAAAGTCCTTCGTGCAATACTGATGATGCACTTCCATCACTTTGGCCTGGGATATTTGTCTGAATACGAGTTAAGCTGCTGCTTTGAATGGCAGGGGAAGTCTGCTGCCATGATACATGAGACAAATGGCCAATATGAATTTGGATAAGGCTACGAAACTGCTTTAAACCTGTGATTACCTAAGCCAGTCTTTGAAACCATGACATTAAAAGAATTTGTGTTCTTTACTACGTAACTTTCAAAATCTAATCTGCTGATTTCTTAAGCTGTGTCTAGATTTCCCTCCCTTCTTTCGAAGTCAGCAATTGATGAATGAAGTTTCCTGTTGCATAGTAAACACATAATAACAGAAACAGAAAAATTAAAAAGTAACTGGCATAATTTAGACTTCAAAAAACCTCCAAATTTACCACTTCAGGTCTATTTGTAAAGTATACTTACCCCAAAATTAAAAAAAGAAAAAGAAAGAAATTACAGAGGGAGCTGCAGTTGCATTCGGAACTCAAGTCTCTGCAAACACATGCCTGGTGAGATGCCAGAACAGCCACTCAGACCTGTACAAGTCTGTATTTGCAAAAAATCCTTTCATAAAAATGATTCTCCACATCTTATTTCAATTTGTCTTGCATTTACGGACCCATCTATACTGAAGGGCTTCTTGCTTCTCGCACCAAACTAGTCTTAGTTGTAAGAATGAAAGTGTCTTTTTCAAGTGATCATGTAACAGATGAAAATACACGCTGGACTGGAAGCACTGAAGCCCATGTTAGCCATCCTCTTTCAGCTTGTCCCTAATACCAAAGAACCATTTCAGATGATTGCAACCTCTTCTGTGAAGGATATGATTATTAGGATCCAGACTGATAGGACACTGCCATTTTGGTCATAAAATACTGAGTTGTAGACATAGATACATACAAAACAGGGTAACACTTCACCAGCGGACCATTCACCAAATGAAACCACAGAATCATAGAATAGTTTGGGTTGAAGGGTTGGGAGGCTGCAAAGAGCTCTGCAAAGAGCAGGGACGTCTTCAACTACATCAGGTTTCTCAGAGCCCCGTCCAACCTGACCTTGAATGTTTCCAGGGGTAGAGCATCTACCACCTCTCTGGGCAACCTGTTCCCAGGTTGTTTCATCCTCATCATGAAAAATGTCTTTCTTGTATCTAGTCTGAATCTACCCTCTTTTACTTTAAATCCATTACCCCTTGTCCTATCGCAACAGGCCCTACTAAAAATTCTGTCCCCGTCTTTCTGTAGGCCCCCTTTAAGTACTGAAGGGCTGCAATAAGGTCTCCCTGGAGCCTTCTGTTCTCCAGGCTGAACAATGCCAAGTCTCTCAGCCTGTCCTCATAGGAGAGGTGTTCCACCCTCTCAT
Source organism: Chroicocephalus ridibundus (assembly GCF_963924245.1). Taxonomy (NCBI): domain Eukaryota; kingdom Metazoa; phylum Chordata; class Aves; order Charadriiformes; family Laridae; genus Chroicocephalus; species Chroicocephalus ridibundus. Next base: position 36,460,434 of record NC_086287.1, read on the forward strand.
CATTTTTGTGGCTGTCCCCTGGACCTGCTCCAACAGGTCCATGTCTTTCTTGTACTGAGACAAAAATCCACTGTCAAGAGAAGACTATAGTTTTATTATATTTTACTGCTAATCCTGTTTGTGCAGTGAACTTCTTGTCCCTTTGGAATCTACCCCAAACCTGAAAAAACCAGTTGTAGCAATGTTTTTACACAGGATGTGGTGAAAACATAATAAAAGTTGCTGTAGACTTGGATGGGTACCCACAGGAGTCTGAGCAACTCTTTCTACAGCTGCGCAGAGGAAAACGAGCTGTGTTTCCCTGCACGACTTACTGATAACTCCTGCTCTCAGAATCAGTGAGGAGAAGTTGTGAGTGTGCAAGGCGGCAGCCGTGGACCTTACTGTTCATGGGAGACACAAGAAAGATGAGTGATTGGCTTATCTTAATGCAAACTTGTTAGTCAATGAGGGTGCCTGCACTCTGCGCCACCGGCAGCAAGAGGAGAGGGGCAGCTGGCCTCAAATGACCAGCTCTGAAGGAATCCAGAAGTTGCCTCTTCCCCTCCCAGCCTCACCAACCTCTCTGCTGTTCCTCTGCTTCGACGGGAGGGTGTGGGAAGGAAAGAGGGCTCACTCATCATCAGGGAGGGCATTAACATTTATAGGAACCTCACTTTTCTAGAGCTGAGTCACTTGGCTCAGTAACCATGGAAGTTTTTTTGGACTGTAGCTAATGCATTTTTTTAGCATCTGAAAGAAAATTAGTAGACAAAACAGTTATTTTTAGTGCTGGTTTGATTGTGGGCCTGTCAGCCTTAGCAATGCATCTCTTTTATCAAGCTGCCACGATACCTTGTTTTGTTTTCAGAGCAAAGTTTGATTAAAGACCAATTTCAGAAAAGTTACTCGCTGTGGGCGTTAATTAGAGCTTTCTGGACTCTGCAGGGTTTAGCTTATGATCCGTTTCACTTACTAAACCCTGTAATTCAAGTTACATGAAGATGGGAACGAACCAACCCCCTTCTATTCTTCTGAAGCCTTCTGTTTAACTCAGTCATGAAAGAGCCTCTCTCCTTTCCTTCCCTAATATGGAATTCTAATTTCTGTCCTTTCCTAAACAAAATTAAAAATAATACTTCACATCTATAAAGAGTTTTCAAACTAATGAACTGAGACGCATCCGCAGAGCTTCAGATTGCGGTAGGTAAATTTTAGGAAGCCTTTGCTTCTAAATAATGTTTTCAGTGGTGCCCAAGTATACTATACTTATATATTAGGAAAACTATACAAAATTAGGAAAATATATTAGGAAATATATTCCTTATATTAGGAAAACCAGGTAAACATTTATTTCCCTTCCTCTGCTCTTTTTCTGTGAGTGGAGTATTATCATTCTGTAAGAGAAGGTCCCTGGCATTCTCCTCCTCCCCTCTTAGTGCAGACAAGAAAAGGCTTTTGCCTTTCTGCAAGCAAAAGGCCAACTACTAGCTCAAAAAAATCTTAAAAAGGTGCTTGATGAAAAAAGACTTAGTAGTACTTGCAGCTAGTAAGTAGCAGATTGAAGCGGAATTTATAACATGATATAGTTAAAATGAGGAACTGCGTAATAAAATGAATGAGATGAAAACACTGTTGGGGTACCGTGCAAATACATGCAGACAAAAAAACCCCAGCCCCAAACACAACCTGACTCAGCTGCATTGAATATTTGAAACTAGGCTAACCAAAACAAGAAACCATGGACTAAAGAGAACAAGCCTGTGAAGAAGATGACCTAAAATGGTCCATTTCTGTTTTCCGTCAGACAGCCCACACAGGAGAACTGCGGCTGAATGAGGTAAGGTATTTAAGCAGAGTTCATGGATACTGCCGTCTGAAAAAATCCTCTCCCAAGTACACATTCTCTCCTGAACTTCCTCCCAGATTTTGAAACCTAAACTTCAGCTTAGTTGGAAAGCTGGTATGAACCCTTCCTAAAGCTGTACAGTGCGACAGATGCACCAGGAATGCTGAGGAGGTAAGACAATCAGGGAACGATCATCAAATAAGGTTTTATGCTGATATTTATAAGAATTACAATTTCAATCCCAAATGTCATCCCTAAGACAACTACAGGCCACCTAACTCCCTCTGGATAGAAGTATGTTATCATGCACATCAACAGCAAGTTGCAGAAAGAAATGTGACTCCTTTAAAGACAAACAAATGTTGTTGAGCTCTTCTATGCATTAGTTATGGCTGTTTCTCAGTAGAAAGAATTAAGGTTTAGCTTCCATAATAATTCTGTCAAGCTGCTGGCTATAGCTTAGAAAATAGCAGAGCATGAAAACTCATCACTTTGCGTTTTCCAGTGTTCTGTTTTTAGGCATGTCCTACATACAGGTTGAGAATCGGCCTATACAAGGTTATAAATGTGCACTTTTGTTTAAAATGCCATTAACCTTCTGCACTAAATAAAGAAACACTTAAGCATGCCCTTCCAGTGCTCACAGTGAGGTCTAAATATAATTTCAAAGGGAACAGAGGACTGAACTTTCTGAGTACCATCGCTCAGGGAAGAACTTGTGCTTTTTCTAAAACCATGACACGAGTGCAGAGATCACGAGCCTGTTTTCCCTGTGTGCTCTCTTTCAAGCCCGTAACGACCCAATCTCTTTAAGGGGCGGATGGTTATTGAACTTGTGTGCCAGCTGCGTTCAAATCCTCTGGGGAGGATGGGCTGGGATGACACCGAGCAGGGATGAGTTATGAATGGAGACAGATTATTACAAACATATGAAACACTAAGGACCCTTTTTTCAAGAGGCATCTAAGAATGCACTTCACAGTATGTGCAAGCACTTGTTTGCTCATATATTCATCTGAATGTGCCCATGCGGACAGATGAAACCGCAGGATTCACGAGAAGCTCACACACACGTTTTTTGTTGTATGCGAAATCAGATAAATGTGCACTTTCTTTTTTTTTTTTTTTTTAGATTAATTGAATACTTGGTGTGAAAATGATCAACTGCAACAGCACCTGTGCAGTAATTATGGAACTTGCTTTTTCCCCTTTAGGTCACATTACAGCTACTGACTCTTGGCCCATAGTCCAAGAGCAGGAGATGGCGCAGATTTGCAAGCTGTAGGACAGTTGGTCGCTGCGCCTTCCAGGTAGGGTTGGGGACACTGGTGGGGCAGTGTGTGTGGGAAGCTCGGCTGTGCCTGCTGGTAATTCAAGAACTTTTATCTCCAGGGCCTGTCAATCTGGCACCTTTCACAAGTGTTAAATTCACTTAAGTATATTTTTTAAGAAGCTGTCATGAGACATACTGAAGCAAATATGTCCTTCAGTGGGTACACATGGACTCAGTTGTAACAATGTTTGTTAAGTGCTTTGACATCCTTAAACGATATGTTTGGTACAGCTTCCATGTTTGTTCCTTTATTCAAGGCTGCTAAGTAGTCTCTAATACCGATGGGTTTAAGAAATATCTGATTGGACATAGTGCATCCAAAAGGCCTGACCACGAAGAGATGTTTATATAATCAGCAGACACCACATACATCTGCTGGTGGGAGAATTTAGTCTACAAATAACAGAAAAGGTTTCTAGAAGACTTTGTGCTAAGCATCTTTAGACTGGGTATGGAGAAGATCGTACGGTCCTTGCTTCATGTCAAGTTAAGCCATGACCATTTAAAATAATATTGATGGAATAACTGTTTTCAGCTTCTAGGCCAGATTCTCAACTTCTGTAAATTGTAGCTATGCTAATTTACACCTGCCAAGGAGCTTGCACAGTAGATTACATATTTATATATAGTATCACGTGCAAACTAATGAGGTTATTTCTAGATGTTTACCATTGTAAAGAGCTCTGAAACTTTAAATCAATCTGCTGCACTAATGTAAACAACTTATTGTAACAAAACCAGATAAAAGTGCACCGAACATGTTAAATACATTATTAGGTCGATGAAGATCATTCATATTGATCCAGGTCTGGCTTCACAGCACAGAGTAATCAAAGCTGCCTGGAAGAGGTAACAAAGAGTGGCCGTGGCATTCACTGCCTTTTGTCCTGAGGTCACCGATTTAATCCTAGAGTGAGTCTACAAATGACTAAAATTTCATTACTGCTGCATCTGACAGCTTCTGCAAAATTAGCTGGAGCAAGCTAAAAAGAAGGGTAGACCAGTATGTAGAGATGGAACAAAACCCAGCTTGTTTTAATGGGGAAATCATGCTGCTGGAGGTTGCTGATGATCCACCCAGCAGTCTGTGGGCTCTTGATAGCCACACAACTACCTCCCCTTCATCTGGCAGATTTACATTAATTGGATTTTTATCCTGTATGGCAGAGACCCAAGATATCAGTACCCTCTTATTCCCCACAGTCAAGGAAGAAAAGGAGAGAGATGAAAGTCTTTTATTCCTCTTCATGGCCTCCAAGGATGACAAATAAATCTCGGTGCTAGTGCTTCCTGTGTAACGCGAGCTCATAGTTTGTTACAGATTTGGGAACAGGAGACTGGGAGAGTCATTCAACTGTGTCAACCGACAGCAAAATGAAAGAGAAAGGGTCTGAAACTTGGCCACATAGTGATGTGAGCTGCAAGTCATTTTTTCTCTACCTTGAAGTTATTAACAGCATAATTTATAAAAGCCTTCAGCAAGACTTACGTGTCATTTTATCAGGCACTGAATAAACACTAAATAACAGACAAGGTCTACCACAAAGAATTTACCATCAACACAAAAACCACACAGACCTGAAAAAGGAAAGTAGCACGGGTAGGAACTGAGTCACAGTGCCAAAATTATACAATTTGTTAAGGTAACTTGTGGAAAAGCCAACAACTGACCCCAAATTCTGACCCACCTCATCTTCCTCTCGAGAGCACACCGCAGTGAGCACGCTTACAAACAACAATACAGTGGCCAAGAACGGAGTCGTCCTTTTGCTCGCACTGCGTTTGGATCTCTGGAAGTTAAAAATCACAGTCCCAGAAACTGCACGTTTTCCGCCTGCTCTGTGGTCAAACGGCTTCGCTGCTGGAAGGCCTCTACCATTCTTCCACCAACATCAACAGCTGGGCTGGTTTACAGGTTACTTGAAAATCATTTGTGGGCTTTATGCCAAAATAGTCTGTCATAACTGTCAAGGGGCTATACACCTGACTGTCTTATGATTGCTTAATAAACATTACTGCATGTTTTATACCACGGCGTATCACAAAAGGCTGCAACAAAGTTAAGTTATTAGACAAATATATTAAAAAAAGAAGAACATTTCATCACCAAAATACACGGGCCCAAACACCTGTTTTTAAAAAAGCCTCTGGGGAAGGCCTTTTGGAATGATACAAATTGCACTGCCTTCCATGACTCTTGTAGATTCTGTGATTTATAGCCACGTGGGTGACAGGCACAGTGCAGAGCGCAGCCCAGCAGCGAGTGGAAAAGCTGCCCGCATCTCCCTGTTGCTTAGGGGTTACAGGTTCCCCCAGGTGGGCCAGTCTCCAGACCCCCCAGGTGGGCCAGCACCCACAGGTGACCAGTCAGTCAGCAGCACCGATGGCTCCTCTGCTTGAACACTGGCTCTTTCAACAGGAATTGCTACTTCTGGAGCCTTAAGCCACATCTCCACCAAAAACTACATCAGTTCAAAGAGATACTGGATTAACGAAACTGAAAATGCTCAGAAGGAAAACGGATGTGATGCTTTAACCACTTTTAACAAATATGAAGCGCGAGTGATGGAAGGGTGACCTTTATCTTTCCCACAAACAGAAGGCCAACCTATAAGGCACAGCGAAACATGCTTTTGATTTATCCTTGTGCCTCCTTCTGTTCTGAGGATGTGATCTGTGGTATGAGATCTGGTTTTAACAATGCTGCAGTACCGCTAGAGGGAAATAAATTCTTCAAGAAGAGATGTCAGTTTTAAAGGAAAGCAAAGATGCCCACACAGCCCTCTCTTTGGTCAACACTGATACTTTATGCCATGGGCCTTAACTTGTCAGGGACTATCATACCCACTGCTTTGCAGAACAGGGTAGTGAGAAGGACAGGCCATCAACATCTGTTCACAGAGAGACACTCTTCTCCTGGAACATCATCACCGGAGTGGTCTTACCAGTATTTTCCACGCTACATTGGCTGGATGAGTAGGTGGGTTCTTTTTTAAAAAGGCTTCTCTTTCAAGGTAGTTTTTCAATTACACCACTGCTAGGAAGATTCATTAGAATCAGGCCATCACCTCTTTTTCTCCTTTGCAGAAAGCACATGTTGATAGAAAGGAAGGCAACAAAATATGCTCAGCCTAGCTGAATTTTTGCCAAATCACTTTGCAGGGCAAAGAAAACTCCTCTATGACCTGCCACAAGAACACTTTGGGTCATTAAAGCTCTAAAAAATCCGGTAAGACAGAAAGGTAAAACATGAAGATGCTAAAGGTTGTTGGTTTTTTTTAAATTATTATTATTATTATTATTATATCATCATCGTCATCTAATCAGTTTCATTTTTGACTTACCAAGAGCAAAGAGGCCGAAGAACGGAAAACTAACTAGATCTTATAACGTATGGTCAGAACTTCCTGCTAAATGTATTTGTGTCCTCCTGCAAATGTTTCCAATTGTAATTTTAGCAACTAATTTAGGTAAATCTACCATCTTCTAATGCTACTAACATCAATACTGCCAGATGCAAAGTTATTGGCACATCTCTTTTTAGTAAAGCATAGCACAAAAGAATAAAATAATAATCTACTTGCTTAAAATATAAAAGTTGGTTATTTATTCCTCCAGAATTCTAGCTTTCTCTCAGGGGAAATCTAGAATTTTTAAGTTCATTGATCCTTCGCTTTGCCACCACGCTTCTCTCCTCTGACCTTTTAGATATTTTTTTGTTTGCTGTCACATTTTTGCTGATTTGTTTTTAAATTATAAATCTGATTTTAGCTTCATTTTTCTTAAACCACTTGCCACAATCCTTTAGAAAAATCTACTCGCAGTTTCATTCTTAAGGCCAACCAAAGATTTACAATATGCTAAACTGGGCAAAAATTCTGTAGTAATCAGCACAGTATATTTTATACTCCATCATAATAATTTTTTCTGGCTCCATGTCGATATAACTTTTTCTGCTTTTTACAATGGTTTACAACTTAAATAATTTAATACAACAGTTGTTATATTTTTATTACAAGCTTATAAAACTTGTACCATAAGTCTCTTCCATGCAATATATTAAACAAAGAAATGACAGAGAAGAAGGGGAACTGATGATTACTGAAACTGTAATTCAGTCTCCAAGTTCTGAACGTGTCATAAAGCACTGCTGGCTCACTTGCGTACAGCGCATCTTGTCAGTGCTCCTCAAATGAACCACCTCTTCATATTCAGTTCTCCTTACCTGTTATTTTAATGTTGGTAGGGGGAAAACAGCGACAATTTCACACTTCAGTCAATCCGTCAATGAAGTGGTGGTCGAGGGAAAGGACCCAGCATAAAGAGCCAAGGGGCAGAAATGCCATTGCCAGCTCTGACACCGACTTGCTGACAGTCCTTGGGCAACTTCTTTTGGCTTCAACAACACGTACAGAGCTATGCCTTCTTTGCAAGGGCTCCCACTGCTGTAAAGACAGGTGTCCCCTTAAGTCTCAGTCAGGACCTTTGTGTCTGATTTTTGTGTTTCTGAGCAACTGCAACTCTTGACGCTTTGTAAAATCAATCTCTGAATTTCATACTTCCATTTTTTAGAACAGAGAAAATACTTTCCTGCCTTTGTGAAATGCTTTGAGATGCACTGATGAATAATTGTTACTGCCTTAGTATATCTGAGAGCTTATGTAAGAGATGCTGCTTCAATGCATCCCTCAATTAGACTCTTTTAAACTATGTTTTACATTACACACCCACTTTACACACTTTTACAGACACAGTTCTGTCCACGTGTATAAAGTAGGTCACTGTGTATCCACAAGAACACACAAGATTGCTACTTCTAAAACTCCGTTCCTGATAACATACATAAAAATAATAAATATTGATCTGAACTCATGTCAGAAGTAAATTTTACTGACTTGGAAATGCTACACTTATTTCTTTTTCTGGAGAAATTATTCATATTTTTGAAATTTAGGATAAAAACTTCAACCAGCTGTGGTACAGGTTCTTCGTCACCCAGTGCAGTAAACCGTTTCTGCACAAAATGCATCATAGAAACCCTTTTCCTCTAAGATAAGACTTTTAATAGAAAAGAAGGCATCACATGCACCTTACAGAGGTAAAATGTTTCAGTTTCTAAGGCCAGGCTTGATAAAAAACTCCAGAATATATTTTGATGGCTTGCCCCCCAAAAATACATAATAAATTCCTGTAAATCACTTAACCGTGTAGTCTTAATGTTGCTTGGACCTTGACCTAGATGATTAAGTTTTCTTAGTAGAAATCAGCTTGTGACTCCTGAGAGATCAACGTAGCCATCTGAGAAATAAACTTACAAACTTTTCTATTTGTCCAAAAATATGGTAAGAGTGCAGATATATAAAGATTAGTTTCTGAATTGTGTCACTATGATTTCAGCCCTTGCCTACAAGGATCACTCACTTCGTAGGGTGAAGGACCACAGATACCTCCATACTCTCTGAGATCTTTTTTTTTTAATCTGATACTTGAATCATGCAATGCCAAAATGAATAATGGAAATAAAACCAGCACTGGGCTCCTAGATTAAGCAGCAAGATTTTTTTTTTCCCCAAAAAAATAAAGCAAAAAATAAAACTTGTAAGACAGGTATGCTTATGGACTTGAGTACCTAGAGCATAGCAACTCAAGTTATTTTGACAGCTACCTCTCTCCTCCTCATTGAATATCTTAGGAATGATATTTACATTTGTATGTTTGTAACTATAAAGATAATTAGATCAAGCCATCTGTATTAGAAGATTTTAAGAACTATATTAAGCTCCCCGAGTCCAGAGATGGCTGCATGCTTGATCAGCTGAATTATGTTTGATAACTGATCAAAAATGTGCTGCATGCAGTGTTCTAATTTCTGTTTGTTGCCTATCAAACCTGAAATCTACTGGCCAGAACATTGTTTTCAATAGAATGAGACAAACTGTGGATTTGCTTCTGCAATCCTTTACAAAGGATTCCATAAGGATGGGCGTATTAGGAAGAAATTATTTGGAAGGCAGGAAAACTTCTAAGTAATAAACAAGAAAGCATCCTTGTAATTTTAATCACTAACTCCTTAATGCCGGCCTAAACAGATAAATCAAGATCACAAAACGCCTGAAGAATGAGCTAGTTTCCATATGGAAATGTCTAGAAGTCATCCATTACTATGGCTGCTTTTCCATACAGCAGACACTGAAATCAATATGCTGCACTGGTTCAGTAAATTTGTCTCTTAACAAGTTAATAAAACAGTGATCCCCACATAGTCTTTCCATCAAACTTTCATAGGAAAAAATGAGAATATTAAATGCACTAAGATAGGGAAGATCTGCTCCATTTGCTTCGCAATGATAATCTTTTACAAAAGGGGATTTTTATTATTAATTCTTCGCCTTCTGGGGATATTATAATTTCCTAGAACGTAAAAACGCCTTAAGCACAGCAATTTGCTGAGCTAGACTGAATTTCAGGATGTTTCAAATGAGCTGATAAACAACTGCATAATTAGCAATTATTAGATCAAGACTGTACATTACAGATATACAAGTGAACCAGCCAATGGACAAGCAAGTTGCAGATACTGTTTTTAAAACTATGAGTCAGTGTTACGCTTTGACATGCATCACAACTTTTCTTTTAAAGAATTAAATACCCTACTGCTTATTTTTTCTTTAGAAATGCAGATTATTCTATCAACCAAATCCTTGGGGTCTTAATCATTGGACACATCCCTCTGTGTATGAATAATAAGGACTCTACAGGCTGAATATAACTCATGCGCTGAAAGTGATTAGACTGAATTATTTTTTTTTTCAATTAAATAGTTACAAATCAATTGTACAGGCATGCTATCTCAAGACTTAGTATATTTTCTAAGCCTTGAATTCTGCAGCTCCTTAATGAATTATATTATTTTACCTTGCAAAATAAAGATTGCAATCAGATATACTACAAAAAAGTGAAGTGTAAAATTAACATAATTTATACCACCGCATTTTCAGGACCTGGGTATTTGTTTTATATATATATATATATGTATATATATAGTTTTGTCATGCAGTCAGAGAATGGCTGGGGAAATGTGGCAGCTAGATGAGAGAGACAACACTATGGCTGTTTGAGATGCAGAATAGTTACTAGCTGAGATTTTCTCTAAAAGAATCAGGCATGGAACAGTTAGTAGGGCTGATACCTATAGTAACAGCTTGAGATTTCAGCGCAGATCTACCAAAATTATATGCCCATTGAAAGGAACGGCACAATTCACACTATTCACAATTACTGTTCTAATTCTGACTTGATTGCGTCTAGGAGGACTATTTTACAAGACTTTACAGTGATTCATTAATATTAGTCACAAGTGTTACAAACGTAATTTCTAAAACCTGAAAATTCAAATTCAAAACCACGGGTTTGCACCAAGAACAGATTTTGTTTTAAATTTAGGATGGAATTATTCTCATGTGATTTAACAGTTCAAAAGCTAGACATCTAATGAAAAACAGCCCTCTGTTCCAAAAGATTATTAATCCCATTGTAAAATACACTATAGGATGAAGGGTCCCTTGGAGGTGTCTGTCGCCCAACATAAAGAACGTAGGTCACTAGGTTAAACAAAACAGTTAACATCTTTTAGGCAGTTAGACAAAATTGATCTTATCCTAGCTCTCCAGGCAACTGTGAATTGCGTCACTCTTGTTTATAATAGCAACACAGAATTTAAATGGACCTCTGGTTAATTGAGTTATTACTGCAGACAACTCCATTGCAAAGTCCCTTACATGAAATGAGCAGCTAATCCTTCCTACTCCAAATTCTTCAGGAACGGTTTTCCAGTCTCAAAACACCAGCTTCAAGTGGAAATTTAATCAATGTTCATAAAAGACAATAAAGCGAAAATGTAACACTTGTAACAGCAGAACGATTTAGACACACTTTATTTAGAGATATATTACAATCTCTTTGTCTAGTAAACTTTGGCTTGTCACTCCCATTGCTCAGAAGAGTTTAATTTTGAAAAGCTGCAGAATACAGAAGTTTGCCGTTCAGTGGTTCTAGTTTGGAAGAAGTTTCAAAGGAAATAGATTAGCTACTTAGAAGCAGTTATAATCAGAAAAGCAACAATATAAACTGGAAGCTTCTTACTTAGATCTGCTACTTTGTAGTCTGCGTTTCCTCTTATCTTTGCAACCGTGAGAGCATTTCAAAACCCTTATAAAAGTGATTGGTCTTCACATTTATCATGGCTGCGGGGCTAAATTTAGACTTTAGTCCAAGCTTAATTTTAAGTGCTGAAAACAAAGAAGCTTTCTCTGACAGGTTAATTAAAATAAAGGAAGCTATTTAAATCTGCCCAAGGATATGCATGTCAGTGGTGGTTCTTAGGGGCGACATTTGAAGGGCAGCGTGTAGATGAGGTAGCCAAATGGATGCACCGTAGAAGTAATTTTTTATGCAGCAAGCACATCATATGCACACTGTCACGTAAGCTATATGCACATACTTTTAGCCCTAAAGAACCAAATTTAGCTAAGACTAATATATTGGTTCTGCTCTAGCTAATGTAATGTAACTATGGGTCACAAAGTAAACCTTCATCTGCTTTTGTGAAAGTAAGAGGTGCTAATTCAGTGATATATTTCCCTACCTCTATATGATTACTGGCACAGAATCTTTATAAAGCGTCGTAGCTGGGACATGGGGAAAGGATTCTGGTGGAACAGGTTGCCAGTTCTCATGTTCTGGGGTTCGGCTAAAGAGTTTTAAATAATTGCATGCAGTAGCAGCATGTAATGCAGAAGATAACGTTTGTAGCCTACAGAGGTGTCATCGAAGAGTGTTAAAGAAAAGCCATTCACATAGCAAACTACTGAATCTCTGGACTGGGGATACTTGTAGGTGGATCACTATGATCTGCCTGGTTTAGAAAGCTATCTTCTTTCACACTTACTGTCCTCGACAGGTATGGGATTCTATGGTGCTGATTTTAATACTGAACTTGTTAATCTGTTTTAGGCAAACCCTAATCAATACAAGAAATGCAAAAAATATTTTAAATATGGAACTGAATTAAAGAAGGTAATTCTGACTCCATTCTAAGTCAATGGTAAAACTAGTAATTTCAATAAGGTCATCATGTCCCCAAGAGCACGTGATAAGGTTTCAACAAGCACTGAAGAAAACGAATACACCTGATACAAATTAGAGTCTGGCCTAAGTGATCTGCTAGTCTGCCCAACCCAAAACCCTCCTGAAATCTGCACAGGACAGTATAGAGAATGCTGACAACTGGGAATGCTTTCTGGCACTATACCAACTCCTAGATGTAGCTGTAATTACCTACAAAAAGACTATACTGGCTAGTGGGACATAAAGAAATTAACCTCACATAGCACCTATTTTAAGAGATCAAAAGAGGAACACACAGCTGGCAGTCTTTTGGTTTTTCTTCTGATTTGGTTCAAGCTTGTTTAACCATCAATTAAAAACAGGTCTTTCAGTCCTGACAGTTCTCTGTCACCTTTTGAATCAATGAAAATGTCTTCTAGATAAAGGCAGCCAGCCAGAGCACAGCAAGGCAAAGTTATCCTGCCTCAAGATAACTCAAGGAAAGGCATCACTGCTGTTAAAGAAAATCCATGGTAATTTTGCAGAAAAGCCCAGTATTAACTCTTCATTTGTTATGAGCATCAAAAAAGAAATTATCACTTGCTTGTATAAATATAGAATAGCGTCAGACACAAAAAATGCCTGAGTGCTGACAATTATGTGCCTTCTCAATATTTGGACTTACTACATGATAAGAATTGAATGTTTTCAGGAAGAACCATTCTGAGATTGAGTAGCTTTTCAATTTTTCTTCAAGTACTTGTAAAATTTATATGCTATGCTTACCTAATGCCAATGACTGTCACACTTCACATTGCTAGCTTTAGCCTAATACGTTAAGAAAAAAAAAAAATCGGAGAATATAGTCTATTATAGAGAAAGATACAGTTTGGCATGTGTCTAGGTGTCAACACCTAGGTATACTAGGTGTTGACACATCCGTACTAGAAAGGATAATGTAAGTATGACTTTAATATTAATTTGGACAATAAGAAATAAGATTTAAGTGTATGCAATACAATCACATCACTGACTCTTGATAATGCTCCACTGGTTATGTTACTGTTATTATGAATTCTTAGAGCACAGCCTATATAATTCCACTTTACCAGTACTATTTCATGGGTTTGACTACAGGTCATGTGCATACATTGCTGGTGCTTTACTTACAAAATTCGTCTTATTTATGCGGTGTTTCAAAAGCCTGCCCTAAAGTCACAGGATTCTCAAAAATGCTTAACTTTTAGTCTTTGGTCTTTGTCACAGCCACTAAAACCTTTTTAATAAGCAAGACTTAATTCTCCCATTGTAAGAATAGGCTACATACCTTTGTTTATATATAGAATAGTTTACTTACATGATACTGAAGTTCCAGTTTCCATGTAACCTGTCAGTATCTACCGCTTTGAATGTGGCTCTACATATATTGTGTAAGCCAAGACCTTTTCTTGATCAATAGTATGTTAGCTCCGTAATATGAAATATTTTCATTAGCAAACACATTGCTAGAAAACAAACCAAACTACCGAATCCAAGTTGTCAAAAGAAAATGAAATACATGTCCTGTGTGGTCCATGGCACCACATGTCAAAACAATAATAATTTCACTTTTGCAGGACAAGTCGATGGGTTTAATTTCTGTATCAGTTGCTTTTCAGTTCACTGTTCTAACGTTACTGCAGTATATTTTTAGAGGTGATATTTTGGAAAGGATACTGTGATATGGTGCAGGCACAGTTCATTAACACTTTGATTTCCGAAATTTCAAAAAAAAGGGCAACTTCTCAGGAAACTACCACTACTTATACATTATAATTTGTCCTATTCTGACCTTCACTCTTCAATTTTATGTAATGTTCAATTGAATTTCTCACCTCTCATAAGCATTTCCAGACTTAGATCCTGGTCACCATTTCTTTCCAAAGAGAGGAGACTCTCCTGTGAGGAATAATAAGCCATATTCTTTTTGGAAGCCTTTCATTAAATTCGGTACTAGCCAGAATTCTCTGAAGGTGATGAGTAGATGAAAAGGAGAAGGGAGGAATATTATCCTCAAGAAATATTTTTTTTCAAGAAAGCATTTGCCCTCCTGAGCGACTTTGTGTAACTCAGTATCAATATATCGTGTAAGAGACTATTTTATGATTGTATGACAGCTCGCTATATGGCCTTTACTGCTTACAGCAGTTTGTAAGTTTCCTTACAAACATTAAGGAAAATAAAAGTAATTTCTTTCCCAGGCTTTTTTAAAGACACTGGTTATTCTGAGACCAATTCCTTCTCATTGGTCACAGATTATCTCATTTTGCCACAAACTCGCTTCCTTGTCTTCTATGTCTCAGTGCATTCTCATTTCCCACTGCCACAGACTATTATTTGAAGGAGGAAAATGCTCAGTTTAATCATAAAAAATGAAAGAAATAAAATCAGACTAGAGACAGTGAATAGCCAGAGCCACTACCACAAACTTAGCTGTTCATCTAAACTTTTAATTACTAATTCACAAATTATTAGTAAGTTTACTACTTACTGAGCAAAATTAATTTGTGCTAACCTTTAAAGCTATCAGTAAGTTTTAATAGCAAACATGAATGCTCTAAATCCAAAACACACTTACAAATTTCAATCTTTCTTCATCCTACTCTGTGGCCACAACATAAATGAAAATATCTTTCATTTAACTGTACCTATAAGTAACAGTGAAATTTGCTATCAGCAGATACAATACCCATATAATGACAATACAAAGGGACCAAGCCAAGAAAACAGATTTTTCAGAATGATGCTGATAAAACCCAAGCTTAGTATGTTTCAGAACAGTCAGTACATATTTTTTTCTTTAAAGCAAAAGGAATTCAAAGAAAGGTGTTAAGGTCTGGTTAAGAAATATAAGCTTCCAGCAAATTAGTTTAATTAGAGAGCCTACAGCAACTCAAACTGTATATAGCAAAAAAGTAATGAGATCAGATTTGAAAGACCCAGTAGTATAAATATGGCACTGTTTTCTTTAAAACCTAGTCTGACCTGATGAAAATCCTGACTGCATTGAAGTTGAAGGGAGTTTCGCCACCGACTTAAGTGGAGCCAGGATTTCATAAACTGTGACTTCGTTTACATCTGTTTACATCGTCTGCTATTTATGTCTTTCAGCATTTTGGAAACTGCGCTCCTGTGCAGAAGGAGAGTAGGCTGGAGAAAATACTTGGCTAGGATTCAGGAGACAAAGGTTCAATTTCTGTCACAGCCTTACTGAGAAAACCTGAATAAGTCACTACCTCCTTCTCTTGTGTCCAGGTTCACTTCTCAGTAAAATTCAGGTGACGATATTAAACTCCTTTCTAAGGTCGCCTGAGATCAAAACATAAAAAGTGCTACAGCTAGGTACATTTTTTTTTTTAATTTTCATCACTAAAACCAGTTTACTAGATTCCAACAAGACACCAGTGTGATATCCCTGAAGGCACAAGATGAAAAACATAACTGGGAATTTTAGAACCTTCTTTTGCTAAACGAAAATGTGTAAGAAAGAAAAACTAGCTTTTAAGTTGGTAATAGCAGCAGCTATTGAAAACATTCTGTATGTAAACACATGAATACTTAGGAAACAGTTGAGGAATAAAAATGAAAGTCCATAATACAATTAACACGCCTATTAAGAAAAAGTCAGAATAGTGGAATCTCTACTTCTAGGTAATTCTCTGTTACAGTAGGTTGTACATTACCCTGGAAATGTCACTAATGCTGCATTTCATGAATTTTCAACAAGCTCTGCACGGACAGAACACTGAGCAAGATGACAGTCTTTCTTTAATCGCTAACAGCTTGAACTTACTCCGGTAGTTATAATTTTTTTGGTCCGCAGGCTGCAGAATGGCTGTAAACTATCTGGCCTTTCACTTTAGCTTCAATCTTGCAATGAAATCTGTGTGAAAGATTCCCTGTGGCTACAACTTCTAACCACTTCAGCAGAAGGTCACGCTTATGCTTTTAGGGACAATAAAAGGTTTTAGCAAATTTTAGATAAATTCTATTTCTTGCCTGTTCATTACTTGACTTTTTATAAGTTTTATCCAACATAAAATCTGTGATCCGTAAAGAAGGCAAGCAACAACAATCACAGTCAAACAGCTTTAAGTCAACCTAGTGAACTAGTCAACTCCAGTTCACAACTACAGGATGAAGCTTGGGGGCTGATCAGGAAAGTTACCTCAAACACCAGATTAAAACACCCGTAGGAGCTTTAAGATCACAAAACAGATTCGTGAAGCTAATGCAATTAATTCCAAACATGCAGAAATATTTAGCCTTTAGGAGGAGATAAAGATTCATATCTGGTCAAAGAGCATTTATCAAATGAGCTAACACGGAATCATCACTTTGGAAATGTAACACTACTAGTAAAACTAACAAGTGCTGCTGCAGGAACACCAGCAGTTGTTTTACACAATATTGGCTGAGGATTACAGTGCGTCTGCAAGTCTGGTTTTTTAGGAGAGGTGAACAATTTGGAGGAAGAGTTGTTCCATGAGAACTGTATCAAGATCTCTGATGCTGAACCTGATCATTTCAGATGCAAAATGTACTTGTCCCCGATTTCCAGTCTTGCAATTTAACTTGCAATTATATGAAAATCAAGCAGAGTTGTTTCACTCTTATATATTCTATCCTTTGCAAGAAAACTCTGCATCTCCCGTTAGTTTCCTGTGAGGCGATGGATGGCAGAGTAAGAGAGGAGAAACAGTCTGTAAAGTACAAGACGAACAGTACAGGGCCAAAATTTGTTTTCTATTACTTGAAACAGTCTCTCCAAAGCAGAATTCCGATATATTAAAAAATGAGTTTGGCAAACCCTGAACGGCTATTCAGTGCTCTTCCTATTTTATGAACAGAAAGAACACTTCAAATGCTAGACGCTGCAAGCTAAGAAGGCAGCAAGATGAGTTTGCAGAGCTGTGATCAGATGCAAGTAACATTTTGCATGAAAACTGAAGTATAACATCTTTGAGATAGATTTCATAATACTAGAAACTTAAAATGGTCTCTAAAATCACTCAGCCTGAATCTAATCTTACAAGAAAATACCTGAAATTTCTTAAAACTTCCGAAAGAAAGTGTCAACAGCCTGCTTAGCAAAATAACGAATACATGAAAAACCCAGAAAATGTCAAGTAGTTCAGCAAGACAAAGGTAAAAAGAAAAGCTTAATACTTAAGCTAAATATAACCACAAAGGGCTCGTATTTACCTACATATAAACCATAGTTAAAACAGCGTGAAGGAAAAGAACTCTGAACTGCAAAATGTCTTCTCTATTCTAAGATTACATTAGGATCAAATGACTGACAAGAGGAAAATTTTCTTGGCAGAGAGTCGGAAGCCAGAGGAGATTCATGTGCACCTATACGTATATATATGAATATGTATATATACTTTTTTTAACTGTAAGAATGTTCCTACCCCTTCATGTCTAGTCTAATATTCCAAGCTGGGATAAATCAAACTGACTCAGAAAATGATAACGGAAGGAAATATAATATTACATAATAATTTTGGCATCCTTTAAAGTATCAGGTTTTACATATTTTTTTCCAGTATTAAAAATGAGTTATTAAGAATGAAGGTTCTATAGGTAATAACAATTCAAGTGCTTTAAATAATATTTCAGCTTTAGTAATAACCACATCTGAAAACTGTACATTTTAAGTTTGTAAATGTTATTTTACTGTAGTGTCATAATGAACTTAAAGTAGATGAGAAACTCTGTATTAGAAAAACTGTATTCTTGAAAGTGAAGAATTCACTGCAGGTTTTCTTAGGTTTTTAGAAGGAAGGAAACGATGCAGTCTAAATCAAGTTACTCCTGAGCATCTGCTCTTACTGGCATACTTTATCTCTGCACGCTGATGGGTAACTGAATGTCAGCATTCACTGAATTTCACTTCTGATTTAACGTATCAATCACAGTCCTCTCGTTACTGGAGACTTAGTTTTTCAGGACTGTTAAAACTTTGTTGTAGGATTCGTATTGTTTCCCTTATGGTTTTGGTATGGGGACACTTTTAGCAGGATAATTTTGGACACAAGCTTCAATTCAGAAAAGTAGATACAGGTTTACATGGGTGGATTAGGTACGTGCATATGTATTGAACTGGTGCCACACTTGCTAGTGCAGTTTTCTTAACTACATTAATTTATGTATCTCAAAAATAAATAATACTATTTCAAATTGGTCAATTTGCATTATGCACACGTACATAAAGAATTTATAATGCCGTACATGTTACTGTTATATTTTGCCCTTTCTTTTAAACCTTTTTCCCTATTTATGCCGGTATAATCTAATACAGGATAACACGGTATTTCCTACAGCTCCCACATACTTTCTTAAGTGTTCAATTTCAGTTTTTATTCTGAAAGGCTTTCTGAAAAATATGTAATAATAATTCATAGCTATTTTGTATCCTAGAGACATGACCAGGATTTACATTACAACCCACATTATCTGTCAGTGTTTTGCAGTAACTAAAACATAAGTATTTATAATCATATCATCTTGCTGTTCTTAATTGACAACATGAGGTTTATTATAGGAACCAGAAATAACAGTATTATTTCTCAGTTGATTTTATATAAAGAGTAAAAGGCTAAGTTATCACTGCTGTAGGTCAAATTTGTGTACCATGAAGTGAATGTACAAAGGCTGCTTCATGTTCTATTTTCAAACTAAAAGGTGATGCCTCACCAAGAAGCCAGACAAAAAGTATTGCGTTGCTTTCCGCTTTTTTTCTCCTATTTCGCCAGATTGTAAAATGTACATTATATCATGGAACCAACATGAAAGGAGGCTGTTCTCTCCAGGGGAAA
This sequence comes from Chroicocephalus ridibundus, assembly GCF_963924245.1. Classification (NCBI taxonomy): domain Eukaryota; kingdom Metazoa; phylum Chordata; class Aves; order Charadriiformes; family Laridae; genus Chroicocephalus; species Chroicocephalus ridibundus. Next base: position 36,479,563 of record NC_086287.1, read on the forward strand.
GCCCTGAATACATACATGCCAAGTCCTGTGTAGTACTGTTTTCATAAGGAGAGGAAAGACAGAACACCATCTGAAAAACATTAATAAATCAAAGATAATTTAAAAGCATGAAAAGTTTTTGGTGCTTAAGCATAGCACACTTAGGAGGCCAGAGTCTTCTAGGTGATCTTGCGCAAACATGTATTGCAGTCATGGACAAACTGCACAAGGTCAGTGACAGAGGGGACAACAATCTAAGCGTGCTCAGTCAATGACAGGGAGCATTTCAAATGGCACTGAGAAAGAGAAATAAAGACATGGCGTTTCTGTAATTGAAAAACAGCCCATTATTACAAATTAACAACTAAGCAACCATGGTGTAGGATGAGAGGTGACGCTGTTTTTGTAACTCCTCAACAAATGAAACCCACACTTTAGTCTTTACCGTGCAAACTGTGGCCTCATCACTGACTCGCATATTACTTCAGAGGAAAGTTCCAGTTTACTTAGGAATCATGATGCCAAGGCAAAGCTGAACTTCTCTCCTGCACCAAAGCTGTGCTGCTCTGGCTGCTGACTCTACCCCAACTTTAAATGGAGTCCAGCTGTCTCCATGCAGATTCCAAGGGTAATGAACAGCACTCAGCGCTTCACGGGAGACACATAAGTACTTCACAGTTATCAGAAGCCTAAAAATGAATGTTCTGTCTTCAAATACCTCTCTTCCTCCTGTTAATACAAAACCTGTTCTTTTTTAAATATTGGCAACAACCAACAGGATGGATGTGTTGCATTTAGGTTGGTGTAAGGACTGTGTGTGATCTATCGAGTTTCTTTTGTTTCTGTGCCACTATTTTCCTTCTGCAGTGGGGACAAAGAAACATACTAGTGGCTCCAAATTTAATAAATAACACCCAGTAGAATCCAAGCTGTGAATTTCTGTACACATGTTTTTGCTTACTACTTCTTGCTACCAATCGTATTTTCAGCGCAGAAGAACATGTTTTTAAAACAGAAGCTTTGGCTTTATAATCCTGCTTGCTATACTCTGGTTTATGTCAGCCACATCTCCTTTTTCTGGATCAAGAAACTTTAGACTGCTGCCTCTTGATTTTTACATCTTATGTTGTTGCAGTTGGCTCACTGTGCCTGCCTTCAAGTCTTAGTCTTGTTTCATGTTTTCCATGAGACAGGCTGAGACATGATTTATGTGATCCAGAACAAGGGATGAATGGAAGAAAAAAGAAAGAGCGAAAAAACAGAATATGAGTCTGAAATGGAAGAGCAGAAAAGATCAAGCAAGTGGAGTACTTTAACATGAAGCCTTGCATTTTCATCTTCCTATAGAAAATGAAGGATCAAATTGTCTTTTGAACTGTGTCAACTGTGCTGAAGTTCTTTCCCAGTGATGTTAATAACATAATTTCTGTTAATTTCAATAGATTGGGATTTCATTTCACCTAAAAAGGAAACCCACAGTAGCTAATGATGTTTGATGTTCCTTGACTTGGTTTTCAGAGCTCAGATTCTCAGTATATTCTGAAGCTTGGGCTTGTTTTATGTGTCTTGGCATGTTATATATCAGAGCAGGCACCATCCTTTGGATGAGCTAGAGACTGCAATCTCTCACGAGAACCATTCTGGTTCAAATGGGCCAAGGTCTTGCCTCTAATTCCACAGCTCCTCCTGGCTGGCGTGTGGTGCTCTTCCATCAGCCCTTAGACAGCTTTCGTTTGTGTGCCAGAAAAAGAAACAAGTTTTCCTATGTTTGGACAAGCATATTTAAGTCTTACTGTCTTGCAGAAAGTACATTGTTTGCTTTTTTTCTCCTAAATGACATAGCGGGAGGCACTGACTGGGTATTTTTGAGATGTGTGTTACAATGATTAAGATAATTAATTGAGGGCTCCTAGCCAGCTCAGAGCTAAAATTATACCATCCACACCAAAATACACCAGTAGCAGATCTACTTTAGTATGACATCAATGCACCTTGGAACTGGTAAAGTCTTTTTAATATAATTATTGACATTGAATGAGTATGCTTTAAGTGATGAAAACTCCTGAAATGCTTTTCAGCCTGTCTGTAGTATATTCACGAAAAGTGAAACATAAAGAACATGGGAAAAAATGCAAGAGACCATTGTAAGCAATGTGGTTAGAATAATTCCTGCCTAACACCAAACACCAAAATGTTCCTTCTAATTAAGACTTGCCAAAGACATTTTTTAAAGTGGCATCATATGGTAAACATACTGCAGAATAAGCATTGTGGCATTAATTTCTGTAGCCAGGAAGTATTATGCAGCATGTTTCCTATGAAAATGAAATGTTAATATGCTTAAAAGTTTGCAAAACCCCTGTATAAAGTATTTACAAACAAGTTAAGCCCCAAATGACAAGCAATACTTTTAATGAAAGCACTTTTAAACAGCTGAGCTTTCTGTTTCCAAAGTTTTAAGGGATCAAAAGTTTAAGTGGTTTGCATACTACCACAGCTAAAAACAATCACAAGAAAAAAAAAATTAGAAGAAAAGTAAAATTACAAAAGCCTAATCTAAAGATAGAAACCCTGATTATTTCTGTTGCTATTGCAGTTTGAGTGACCCAAATACTTGATTAAATCACAGCAGGTAAGTTACGCTACGTGATACAAAACAAAAGAATTCAAAGCACATTCTATGTAGTTAATGCAAAGAAAAGATAGAGTAATCAGCTAAATTAGAATATATTTATCTTCATGTATGTAATTGTAGAAAATGCCTTAGGCTGGCTTCAATTAGTCATGCTTTTCATAAAAGTCTGGAAATGACAAGATCCCTTGACAATTCTAAAATGATGAAGTTATGCCCAGTAGAAGAGCAATCTCAAAACAGATTTGATCTCAGACTCCTTTCTGGAACAAGGCATGCATTTCAATGAACTATTCTTCTTCAGGGCTCTACTCACCTATTCTTACTATTGTGCTGCCTCTAAACAGCACCTCATTTTGAGAGTTGCTGAGCATCTCTGACTTCAGCTAAGAACTTCAGGAAAACAAACCTCTATAATTTTGCCATCTTGCGTGAAGTTACCAAGTCACTCAATCCTTCTGGGCCACAAACAGGAAGGTGCTGTATATCTCAAATGGATTTACATCCGCAGCATCAGTATATGGATGTGATATAGTTGAGGGTAAAATATGTGAGATACTGTTATTTTTCTTACATCTAATTTCACCCCATTATTTGGTATCGACTCATACATTCCTGGCAGGATGATTAAAGACAAGTCAGTACTCTGTAAGTATCGGAAACTGCAGTCTTCAACATACTCATTTTTTTTCTTCCAGCAATATTACTATTAGGTGAAAAGAATTAATTTTGATTTTCAAAGTTCATAAAGCCTTTATCTCCTGATGAGCAAGTTTTGAACAAAGTTCTGAAGTTCTCTAGAGGTTTAAAAGTTGTAAATATTACAGCTTGCGAATTATTATTTTTAAATAATTTTCCAATCCTGGTTAAATTAGTATTTAGCCTCCATATCAAATAGTATAACCATTACTAATGTGTTTAAATGAGGAAAACAAAGGGTTTTCCAGTTGCAGATATGACATTACTGATGACATAAATTATTTAACTTCAAAACAGGATTCCTCATCCTCAGGTGTCTCAATCATTATCAAATGAATTAGACTCTGGAAAGACATTGGCTTTACATTGTCATAAGAAATACTGCAGAGATGTCACAGCCCAACGATAATTCTAATTCTGAGTTTGTATGAATTCTGTTAAGATAAAGAGATGGAAAGAAAAAAGGACAAATGTGCACACTACAGAGAAATGAGTTAAAAAAAAAAAAAAGAACAAAGCATCCAGACACTTCTAAAGAAACATTTCTCTTTCAAAGATATACTCCAACAGGAAAAAACTTGCTTGTTGGTTTCAGTAATTATTATTCAAGTAAGGAGTGGCAGTCATCTTTTGTACGACTGTGGAGTATTAATGACAGACAGACAGAAACTGAGGGGGTTTTTTCAGAATCTGCAGTTAAATGCCACTCTTTTTACCCAATTCATTGTAATTTAATAATAATATGGGATCACAGAATAATTTGGGGAATCACAGAATAATTTGGGGAATCACAGAATAATTTTGCTTGGTAAAGTTCTCTGGAAATCATATACTCCAATCTCCCTCATGCTCAGGGCAGGGGTAACTTTAGACATTACACCACTTTGCTGAGGGCCTTGCGCAGTCACGTTTTGAAGACCTCCAAGGTGGAGGTTCCACAGCCTTTAGGCAGCCTGCAACCGCTCTTGTGGAGAAAAATTCATGCCTTGTGGCCAACTGGAATCTCTCCTGCTGCACCTTATGACTGTTGCTATTTGTCCTTTTCTGTCCATCTCTGAAAAAATCCTGTCCCCTTCTCTGCAATGCCTATTAAGGTAAGGGAAGACTGCAATTTGGTTCCTCCATAGCCTTCTCTTCCCGAGGTGGGACAAAGCCAGTTCCTTCAGTCTTTTCTCATATGTTGTATACACTACTCACCTGACCTTTTATTTCAGTGGCTCTTCTCTGGACTTTCTCCAATTTGGTGATCTCTTTCTCTCATTTTCCTCTCCTAGTATTGCAGGTGTGCCAGCCCACCTCCCTCGACCTGCTGGCTACACTCTTGCCATTCAGAAATAATGTAGGAAGAGAAGGAATGTTCTAGTTTGTTACAACGGGAAAAAATTTACCTGTTCTTCAATTATCCAATGTTGATACTGTAGACTTAACAGTGCAAGTAGCAAAGAAGTGCCTGAAGGGACTAGGTTATAAATGTGCTTTCAGTGTCAAGGAATTAGAGCTACTAATTGGATTTTAACACAGCAGATATGATGCATTACCAGTAAAAGCCTAGCAAAGTCAAAAGGAAGGAAAAAAATACAATTTTTTCATTGCTTGTTTTTCTAAGGATTGGAAATTTCTCAGTTATACCTAATAACTTTATGCTATTTTAAACCTAAGCTTATCAGAAATTTAAGAAGAAATAGACTATTGGGAGCACCGCCGCATAGTCTGTGCAAAGTCAAATTGCATGAAGTGTGACAATGTCAAAATAATTTCTTTTGATGGTTAGTTACAGCTATTTTCTTGGATTAGAAGTTACAGTGCAGATGGCAAAAACAATAAAACAAACTTTCCTTTTCGTTGTTTTTTGGTGTAAAGGCGTCATTGTATCAGATAAATCAAATGAAACCCCAATCCCAACTTGTTAAATGGATGGTAAGTGGCTGAACAAAATTACAGTACTTTTATGGATGCTTAGTTTTTATATATTTTCTTCTAAGGAAAGGTATAACTTTGAAAGGTGTTTCAAAAACAAAATCCCTCCTTTACAAATGCATGATGAAAATATTTTAATCAGAAATCTGATTTGTAATACTTCTAAATTTAAGACAATAATTATTAAGTGGTGTCCTTCAGACCAGTTTCCAGTTGCAGTTTTCCTAGAATTTAAGAGACTGCAATCAAAAGAAACTCCAGATCCACATTTTAGCAGCCTCAAAAAAACAAAAAAGTGTATGTATCTTTTCATTTGCATACAGAAAACATGAGAAGGGATGTTACTGAGTAGTAACAATGAAAATAGTAAGCTGAGTATTTAGGATGCAAAATTTGGCTGCACAGTCCAGCTTTGACTGACAAAGCACCAGAGGCAATAAACACTGGAGACTTTTTTGCCCTGCCTTCTGTCTTCAGCCCTCCTCCCCAAGTCCAAAAGAGAGATTTCTTAGACTATGGAGAAAGAGCAAGGGCAGGGGAAACAAACGGACAATGGAGTACAAAGGTGTTTCACCACTTTGCACTCTGAGCAATAACTAACCCTCGCGTCCATGCTGTCCCTGGGCTTCAGGAAAGTAGCTTAGAATTAGTAGAAGAATCATAACATGCCATTAGATAACAAGAAGTTTTTATCTGTCTCTAAGCAAATACCCAAACTTTTTGGATAACCTCAGAGACTGTTCAGAAGCATTGCTGAGAGACTGGTGACAGCTGAATTTGATACCTGATACTTTGAACAGATACATCTGGGCAGAGAAGAGAAGACACCATGTCCTACTGCTTGCACGACAGAGGATTTCCACAGGGCTGACACTAGAAGAGTTTTCAAAAGGAATTTAAGCCATTGTCCACTTACCTTAAAAGTTAGAGCCCTTAAAAGTTAGATTTTCAGCAGCTGCTTATCTCTAGGAAAAGTCCCAATGAAGAAAGCTAAGCATGCCTTCTGATAGTCAAAGCATCTGACAAAACCTGACAGGCTCTATCAGTGGTGTCTACAGTTGACAAAAGGCAAGATCTTACAGAAAGAACTTAACTTTGAGAGACTGGAGAAGGAAGAACTAGAGGGGAAACTGGAGAGGAAACGGAAGGCTTTGAGATAGGATTTATTGATGGGTTTGGCCATCAGTCAGTGCTAGTTCTGACATCTGGCCTTTTTTCGCTTTCTATCCAAGAGTGATGACCATTACTGCTCTGAGCATGTAGACCAAGCAATGGGGAGATTTCAATATCAGAACTGCAGTTGCGAAGGCAATTTCTGGAGAGTGAACTCATTGGAATAGCCCAAGCCTGGGAAATAAGGATCTGGTGAGGCATCCAAAAGCTTTAGGAAACTGGAGCAGAAAAAAACTTCAAGAGAATAAAGATTTGTCAGCTTCTTACACATATTTCCAGGGCAGGAAAATTTCCAGGCTCAAATAGTTAACTTCACATGTGAATTGTCACTTAACAGTAAAAGAAGAAAGGAAGTTTGCAGTCGTAGTTTATTTAGGTTTATTGTCAAACCTAGGAGTTTGACAGTTGCTAGATATGATACCCATTTTCCAGGCTATTGATATTAGCGGTGCTAAAAATCCTTGATTTCTCTGGATGAAAAATACTGAAGTACAGCTTCTGCTGTCAATCAGCAATACTTTCAAAGGGGGTTAGGGTAAGTTATCAGAGAAGATGATTGAACTGATACTTCTTAGTGGAGAGGTTATGTCACAGAATGACTGACAACAGTCTGTCAGCCAATGGTCATTCAACCTTCCTGTGGATCATCCATTCTATGGGACAGCAGACACATTGAACCAACCCAGGAACCTCCCCAGGAACAAGCTATCCACCTATTCATTGATCTTCTTGCTACTGTTACTTAAATTGTTATTGGCTGGAAATGTAACTCTGTACGCAGTTCTTCCTTGCAAAATTCACTGTTTTTTTTCATTGAATTATTTCTTAGATCTTCTAGACAAAGAGCAAATGACAAGTATTTTGGTATTAAGAAGAGGAAATACAAAAGACAAGCTAGTCATGCCAAAGGTCCATCTAGTGCAGTGTTCCGTTTCAAGCAATGGTCCTAAATAAATACCTAGAATGAGTAATAACAAGGGAAGCAGGTAAGATATTATGCCCAGTTCACTTTCAGCCTACAATTGTTTTAAGATCAGTGGACTTCCTAAGTCAGATTTAATTTCACTAGTTTAAACACCACCATGTTTTTTTTTTTCTTCACCTAAATAAAAAGTAATATAGGCAGGGATCTGTACAAATGATGCAGAGGTCTCTAGAAATCTAAGTTCTTTCAACGTTTATTGATTCAGAATTGCAGAATTGGTGCCAAAATGTTGGCTTGTTGAAACAGTCTCAGAGAAAAACTTCCTATGTAACTGTAAACTGTAATCTGTGACGTGTCCTTAAAAATGGAGTTTGTCACAAATGGTTTCTGGATAGATAGACAGATCATAGATGCCTCACATGTGAAACACCAGATGATCCAAATTCGGCAATGACTGCATGCCTGATGTCATTGTTACAAGATGCTTTTGTAGTTGTTCTCTGTCAACAAAGCCCTAAACAAATTTTCTCAAAATTAATTTTGACATTGCAGTAGGATGTTTGTACTTTATGCATCTGTACACTTATGCATATATGGCTAGACCATGTATAACCATGTATACATACACCTGTCTAGAAGATACCAGTTTTCCAGAAAAGTATTAATTTCTTTAGATTCCTTGTAAAGCTAATTATCCAAATTACCGCTTGTGGCTCATTACAGAACAGATTGGATTCTCATTCCCTAAGTTTCTTTACATCTTTTCTCTTAATATTTTCACCTTATAGCCTACTGCTTTTAACAAATTCCAATGTTTATTGAGATAACTTATTAACTCACATCAAGCAGCAAAGCCATTGCCTGGATCGCCATAAAAAATGTCTAGTATCTCCCAAACCGATTACGTGAGTAAAGCAAATCAGTTTTCAACATGTTAGCAAACTTAGGACATTCTTCTTTATCATCTATGACTTTCTCTATACAAAGTCTGTTTTCTGACAGGTCCACTCTGCCCTACAGGTCACTTATATGTAAATCTTCAACAGGAAAATTAAACAAGTCCATACAAATAATTCATTTGGTGAAGAGCTCGGGATCACTTCAACATAATGTGAAAAGATGAGAAGAGGGACAGAGTAACCTATAAACGTATCTTGGATTTTAGTGGCAGAAATTCTGAAAGAAATATGAAGTTGTACACAGTAGCTTTAAAACAACCTTACCAATATACTGCCAGTGTTCTGCATCAAGGATAAAAGGTCTATGTTCTAGATCAGCTTTGGGTCAAGCAATTAAAGAATTTATTTCCATTTAAAGTTTTAGACAAGATTTTTGTGTATGACTGTGCAATCCATAACCTTTAGATGTCACATGCTGTCCACTTTGAATAAGGACGAGTTCTAACTTTGCTACCTGGCCTTGGCACTGAGTGGTTAAATTTTTCTCAAGCTATTATCTGTGCTCCTAAAAAATAAATTTCCCATCCTAAAGGACAGAGGGCCACTGCCCTAAAGTAGGAGCTAATATATTTTAAGCTGCCTCAAAAGCATAAAACACCTTCCATGCAAATTCAGTCAAGAGGCAACAATTTCCCAGTGTCTTTGCTAGCAAACAAAAAAATCCTTTCCGCAGAATTTTGTGAGATGTTCTGCTAAAAATATGTATGCAGTGACTTGCAGTAATACAATAACACCACAACCTTGAAAACTTATTTTAAAAGTTTTACATTTCAGCATGCTAACAATAATTTAATATATCAGATCTCTTGACTGGATAGTTTGGATAGCAATAGCAATATTGCAAAGCCACCTCTGTGGCTCAAGACCAAATTTAGCTACTTTACCCTTTTAAAATGTCATTTCAAACATGCTCATGAATCATATCACTATTTCCTAATTGCTTATGTATATTATAATCTAATTAATTTCCCCTAGTACTAATTTAACCTTTTTTTTTTTTTTTTGAGCAGCAGCAGTGCAGTTCTGCTGCTTGAACTTGGAAAATTCTTTGTTTTCTTAACAGGAAACCCAAGAAATTTAAAGGGAAATTTTCCTCTTCTTTCAGGTTGGCAACTGTTCTCTCATTTTCCATTTAGCCTAAATTAATAGAATTTGGTAGAAAACCAAGTTCAATTTTTACAGCCTATTTCAGACAGCATCATGACATTTAAAAAATGTTTTTGTTTGACCAAATTATGTTAGTCACAACTACTTCATTAGTTAGCAATTGCAAAGCTTGATTTCAAAAGGGCCAACATTTAAAAATTATCAACACTCATGTACCTGCTTCATTGTTACTCAGTGAGCAGTTCTTAGTGACTGTCTAGTTCCTACTCACATGAGTAGTTCTCCATGACTGCTGAGTAAATACCAGTTACTCACATGAGAACATGTAGGGCTGCATACAAATGTTTGGAGGTTGAGATTGCAGCTGTCCCATGGAAAATTGTTTCCCGGTGTATAAGGGCATATCCATCAAGAAAGTTAAGCTGAAATAAATTCCCAGTGTGAATTTAAAGTGCATTAGTGAAAGAATATTAAACTCTAATGCACATGGATGCGTGTTATTAAGAAAATGCATCTTGGTATCTTCACTTGATCTTCTTCCACTTTTCTTAGATTTAGACTACATAATGTATATCTACCAGTACTGGAAACTGTGTGTTTTGGTAAACATCTGGAAAATGTGTTGATAATGCAGTATTTTAATAAATGGAATACTTTAAATCTTATCAGATGGAAAATCTTTAGTTTAAAAGCAGTATGTTGCACGTGCGTCAGGGTCTTACTATGTCAGTGCAAGGACTCCTGAGTGACTAATTACCAGGGCTTCTCTTTCAGCAAGAGAAACAGTCCCATTTCAAGCAAGATTTTCTACAGTCCAGTTGAACTATACTCGACCCATATTAGGATTTTTTTAAAAACTTTGGTATCATTGAAACTTGGTAAACACATAAGTACTAAGAGCCTTTTAGTCCTAAGCATTTACAGAGCAGAGCCACATTTAAAACTAATTATGTATTCATTTTAATGCTGCTACCAGACTGCCTTTCTATTCCTGTTCTCTTTTGCCTTTTTATATTCCCACTTCATTTTTTCTATAGTATTAAAAAGGGATTACGTAATATGATGTTCTGGTGAATGCGGGACCTTTTCTACTCCCTAATAAATATTCAAAAATACTTTGCATACATCCTGTGAACAAGGCTTGTGAAATCATAATGGGATGACTTATGAACACTCATCTTTCCTATACCGAAGTATAACCTAGTCAACTGGATGGTATAGCAAATCGTCCTGACACGTTTATATTAATGCATATTTAAATGAGAATGAGAAAGAAATAGTCAAATTTATGTTAAAGACTTCTAAAGGCTTAACAGCATCTTACTAAGTATATATGTCAGCTTAATCTAATCCTCCTACTTCTAACACGTTCTGTGGTCTCAGCACGGTGCCCATAATGCTCTCGTATGTTATGAGGGATTGCCTCGGAGAAGTTCACCATCAGTACTACACTTTGTTCAATAAAACTTTACATCTGGTCTTAGGATGACAGAAAGCTATCTGTCTCAAATTTGCATTACAAACCTTTAGCTTCTTTTGACATCAGTAACACCGGCTATAATAATTTCCAATAACTTGTTACAATATGCAGAGTATACATATTCCTGGGTCTCATCTTACTCTGTCAGGTACAAACAAATTCCTCTAATTTATTTGGACAGTTTTAAATAAATGACAATTTCTTTGCATCAAAAAAGCACTCATCTAATCAGAGGCTCATTTGAGAAGATCTGTGGCAGTACTTCTTCCTTTCACTCCAATGATTTTAAGTTCTAATCAGAAAAAAGTACCTTTATTCTTTTCCATGCTTTTCCTAGAGGAGATAATACATCGCAATTCAAGATCTTACAAGAATTTTTGAAGACTATTTGCTAATCTTATATTATGATGGAAGTCCACCTGAAATCCACTAAGACTGGAACAGTTATCTCTTCAACTATCTCTCTTGATTTCCGAGACATGATAATTTCTGTCTTTTCCATTATAGATACATCTGTCCAATGAGTTTCACATTAAAAATATTTGAATTGCAGTGCCTAGCGTCCCCTGCTATGTTATTATCTTTCCTCAGCAGATGATCCATCTGATGGTAGTTGAGGACTCCAAAAGGACAGACCTACGTGTGGGATTAACTGTGTCTAACACATGTCGGAGATCAAACGTGTCACTAACGGTTCATCATACAGATGGTTAGCAACCAGCACTACCTGAGCTGAATTAATAAATGTCAACTGAAAAACTGCTCTCTCAATATCATTTGTGTTCTGTCAGCCACATCAAGCAAACAATATTTTTTAAAAAGTCTTTAAAAAGTATTAGGCCTGCAGATTTTCAAGTCAAGATCAGTACATTCCTGCTTTATCCTGTGTCCCAGTAAAACGCTATTCTGTGTTTGAAAGACAGTTTACCAACTATCTGATCAGTAGCATAAGTAAATTCTGATACCCACCTAGACATACTCTGCAACACAAGTTAACCTTTGGAGGTAGCAGAAATCACCACAGAGACATCCAAATACTCAAAATATCTTAGGGCAAGTCTACAGGGACAGGTTGAGCAAGTTTGGGCCATGTTTAGAGCTGACAAGACACAAAGCAGTGCTATTTTGGAAGCCAGTACTGCTCCCTCTTGTGATTTGCCACATTAAGGTTCACGCATCCTATAAGCAGAACAAGCTTATCTGAACTTGCCAAAATTTATGATAGGTATGTTTCGAATTCTATTCAGGTAATGAGTTTAACTTCTGCGTGATGGCAAACATGCCCTTTTTTCTCCCTTGGTCCTGAATCCAGGTTTAGGAAGAAGCCTGACAAGTTAATGGATTGTTGTAGACGAAACATGAGGACCACCTTAAGGCTCAAGAGGAAAACAGGAATACACTATGAGAAAGTGGAACAAGCTGCGGTCATCAGAACTTAACAATCTCTAACACCTTGGGCTAGTGTTATATATATATGTGTGTATATATATATGTACACACCATGAGATTGAAAAGAAAGACCTGATAGTAGTTCCGGTACATTACATCTGTGAAGCACGCTGAACGACACACACATTTGCAGTAGTTCTGCCAGTCAAAACTAAAGACTGACAATAAAAACAGAAGATAAAACATAGACTACATCATGTTGCTTATGGACACTTTCTAGGGGATACTGAAATGAATGAGAGCATCTTGGAGACCGTATACAGTGCTTTTAAACTGAGAGTTAATATATATGTGCGAGTACACTTCAAATTATGAGAAGTATAATTATAATAAAAGTACAAAAGACAGGCAAGGACAGAGTCCAATAATATGCTGCATCCTTTGGAAAGCTGAGGAGGCTTCACTGGAGACTACATGCCTTTCAGGACTCCAAGGACATGTATTAGCAGAACACTTAAATATGGCCTTGTGTTTTAACAATATATTAAAAATTAGTCTTCTGTTTTTGAATCAGAAACAGTTTACATATATATATAATAGTCTTGTATCAGATCGAAACTATCGGTAAGACACACTTCAGCTACAACTATTTTAATTTGAGACATTATTTTCAAATATATAGGATATTTCTTCTTCCCGTTACATGAACTTTCTGGAAACTTTTCCTAAGTAGAAAAAAGTTATTTTTAAATTCTTCATCAATGAATTAGTGCTACTTGTAAATTTAATGTATTCTATATATTCTACAGATTTGCAAGAATGTATTTCTTACCAGTGGGGATAATGACAAAATTGCTATAATGACAGGAATTATTATGACAGTGCAGAGATCTGAACACAACTAGAAGGAATATATGACAATCACAACAAATCTTCCTATGCCTGTGCCATTGGTATTATAACATGAATGGAACTGAATCAATTTTTTATGCTTGCAATTAATTCATTATATTGATCAATATATTTAATAAAGCAAATAAAATTTATTTTAAAGTAATTATTCTATGGCCTGAGAAATATCAGAAAGAGAGCAGGCAAAATGGTAATGTTAATCCCATGCCAGGAACATGTTTTATCAGGTTTCCTTTTCGTTCTTAAACAAGACGTAGTAAAAACAACAACATTCTGTCAGACTATATGTTCATTCCTTGTTTCTTGGATTAAATATGCTTATTCTATGCCACATTTTTATAGCTTTCAATTCCTGTATTTTAAATCTATTAAACAATGTCAAGTTGAATTTTCTTCAAAAACTGCTGCAGGTTAAGAAAAAAAAAAATAGGACAGTAGAATATTTGAGGGCTAACATTTATGTCAGCTAATTAATATGGATCAGTTGTGGTCTGCAAGGATTTTTAAAGTGCATGCATGTTTGAGATAAATATAGACTAAGGATCTGATTTTGTTCCTTCTCAAATTGATAACAAAGCTCTTACTGATTTCAATAAAAGTATGGGCTACCAGTTTTGTAGGACTGACAGATGAAATAAGCTTTTGTGCTCTTGCATAATGTTACTTGTCCCAAATTGAGCACAGCACAAAATATAGATGTACAATATAAGAAATAAAATTATAGTTGCAACATTATATTTATTGCTCTGTATTCTCTTTTCTTGGTAAGGGAATGAGATTTTTAAAAAATAAACACTGGGAAAAACCACTGAATTTGTTTGGTTAACAAGTTCTATTTAAGTAAGTTGGTAAGAAACCAACCCATGTTCAAAACCAGACACCCTCTAATCTAGAGGATACAACACCATTTCCTTGTTTTAAAACATTAATATTTCATTATTTATTCTCAAAAAAGTACCTGTTAGCACACAGAATTTGGTTATTTGAACATAGTTCAAGATCATGACAAAAACAGACTACCAAACGTACTTTTATGCAAAAGATTCATTCTCCCTATGTTCGACCCTGAGGTGGCTGGACTTCTCAGCAATTTCTCTTTCATGGAATCACTAACTCAGACTGGAGTGAGATCACCTAATCCAACCTCCGACTCTAAGTCAGGTCAGCTGTGAGATCAGAACAAGTAATCCAGGGCTTTATCCTGTTTAGACTTCAAAACATCCAAGAATAGAACCTTTCCATATGAGAAGTATGCCTGGTAACCAGTAAAACAACAAATGTATCTTAATCATAGAACCATAAAATCATTTGGGTTGGAAAATACCTTTAAGATCACCAAGTCCGATCATTAACCTAGCACTGCCAAAACTACCACTAAACCATATCCCTAAGCACCACATCTCCATGTCTTTTAAATACCTCCAGGGATGGTGACTCAACCACTTCCCTGGGAAGCCTATTCCAATACTCTCAGTGAAGAATTTTTTCCTAACATCCCATCTAAACGTACCCTGGGGCAACTTGAGGCCATTTCCTCTTGTCCTATCACTTGTTACTTGGGAGAAGAGACTGCCCCCCACCTTGCTACAACCTCCTTTCAGGTAGTTGTAGAGAGCGATAAGGTCTCACTTCCATCTCCTTTTCTCCAGGGTAAACAACTCCAGTTCCCTCAGCCACTTCTCATAAGACTTGTTCTCCAGACCCCTCACCAGCCTCGTTGCCCTTCCCTGGACACACCTCAGTGTCATTCTTATAGCGAAGGGCACAAAACTGGACACAGTACTCGAGGTGGGGCCTCATCAGTGCCCAGTACAGGGGGACAACCACTTCCCTAGTCCTGCTGGCCACACTATTTCTGATACAAGTCAGGATGCTATTGACCTCCTTGACCACCCACCCTTGAAAGGGACTTTTAAATTGTTTTCTTCCAATGAAACCTTTTGTAGAATTAAACAAAAAATAGCTTATGCTTAACGCCTGGTTTCTGTCATCATAAGTCTTACCTGTTTGTAGTGCTTCAGCATCAAAGACACCCTCCTTGAAGAAAGCTCTAAAAGACAAAGGACTTGCACTGCAGTCTTCTGAAAGTTTCTCAACAGCTTGTCTAAACATAGCAACTAAGTCATGAAGAGGTCCATCTAAATCAAGGTGAGAAGTGGATGGTGAAATCAAGCTCAGACGTACAGAGATTGATGCACAAGATGCAGAACTAGACTCCACAAATTCACACTCAATTTGGAAGCCCTCTGACAACACCTTCATTGCAAAATGTTTTCTTTGGAGTGGGTCATCAACTACTGCAATAACATGCCATTCAATGGCAGCATCTCTGGGTAGGTGAGGTATTACAACCACAGCAAGCAACCCACAAACTGCAGTTACATCACGATTCGTCTCTGAATCTTCAACCTAAAAGATAAACAAAATATTGTGCATATTACAGACCTGGTAGAAATTAATGTCGCTTATATTCAGCTGATATATTGAAAAAAGTATGTGAAGTACAGTTATTTCTTGAAGACTGTTTTTCCCCTAAATTTTCCTTATTGAAAAGTCATCTTGAGCAATTACAAATTTGTCTGACAGTTAATATCTGCTCATTTTTGCAATCTCAAACTACTACTATGCCTGTACCATTTAAAAAAATGCTGATCATAATGTATTTTGCACTCACTTTGCAATCAAAAAGTATTTTTGCATACAGTAACTTTTGTCCGTACCAATGGTCTTTGAAGAATACAAATCACAGGAACTACTGAAACTACAGAAATGAGTTAGTAAAGCACGTAAGATTTATTTTTAATGTTGGAGTATTACAGACACAGTTCAGATACAGCAAAGATACAGTTCAGACAGTTTTGAACAGCAGAATGATCCTGAAGAAACCCTTTTAGAAGCTAAAATGTGCTTTCTTAATAGCAGAATTCATTAAGAAAGTATACTTAAATTGTTTTTACATCTAATTAGCTAACTTGGTAAACTAACTCTGAGTAACTAAGTTCCTTTTCTTCTGATGGTATTAAAGTGGGACAGGCTTTCTGCTTACTTCTTTTAGCATAAATTGCACTGTAGCATGTTAACAGGTATAGAAAGTGAATATAATGTTGCAAAATACCGAAACACTCTTGTGTTTCTTGTGTGGAAGAAATTGTGAATTTGCAGCCATTACAACCCAAATAATTGTACCTATGTGCATTAAATAGCATTACCTTTGAATCTTAACAAACCTAAGATAAGTCCATAAAAGAATTATCTTGCCCCTGTATTGTTGCTGTGTATCCAGCCCTTTTTCATCTGAACACAAACAAAAACAACCTTAGAGACTTAAACTGGGAACAATACATTGCAAGGGTTGACTCCATCCAGCAGCTAAGCACCACACAGCTGCTTGCATACTCCTTCCCTCCCCAACGGCACTGGTGAGAAAACTTGTGGATGAAGATAAAGATGGTTTAGTAAGTGAAGAAAAAAGGAAGAAGAAAGGATAAAACCAAAACAAGCGATGCAAAGGCTATTAGTCACCACCTCCCCACCAGCAGACTGATACCCAGCGAGGCTGTGAGCAATGGCTACGCTCCCAAAGACCCCTCCCCTTAGTTTTTATGGCTGAATATGGTGTTATGTGGTATGGAATATCCCTTTGGTCAGTTGAGGTCAGCCATCCCAGCTGTGTCCCCCCACAACTTCTTGTGCACCCTCAGCCTATTCGCTGGCAGGGCGGTGTGAGAAACAGGGAAGGCCTTGACGCTGTGTACGCGTTCTCAGCGATAGCTGAAAGCCCTGGTGTGTTATCAACACTGTTTTGGTCACAAACCCAAACCACAGCACCATACAGGTTGCTATGAAGAAAGTTAACTCCATCCTAGCAAAAACTAGTACGCACATTTAGGCTGCTACCTTATACATAAATGCATATATTTATACTCCTATTATGTATACAACAATGTCTTTTAATGGAAAGCAACCCCATTTTATGATACACATACTCTCAAAAAGTACAATCTTACATTAACTTATCAGATGTCTGAACACACTTTTTTTTTGAACAACTGTTCAAATAGTCGAACAGTTGAAACGCTTATTCTGGCCAGCATATTAGTATTTTTCCTTACATATATATATATATGATTATTTTTCTTACTTTTTCCTCCATTTTTCTGGACAGACAATATATTAAGCATTTTTAATATTAGTGACTTATGCCATCTTCTTTTTGTACACAGATAATGACTTTTTTATATACCAATTTGCTTACACTGCAGTATATACTAGTAATATTGTCCATTGCTTGACCTCTGAAAGGAAAAATAATAACAAGGGAAACCTGCCGTTTTGCCTGCAGTCGATAAGGCCATGCAACTCACAGTACCTTCAATTCACAGGCTCAATTTTCATCCTCTCGCTCTCAACTTTGAGTGGAAGAAATAATGACAGGTTACAGGCACTTTATTTCAAAATTCACTCACAAAGTTATTGACAAGCATTTTGCACAGAATATCTTTGATGCCTGACCCTCGTGAGCTGTTTACATGAAAAATGCACTTACTTCTATATTAACGATAGGGAGTCTAATTCTATACCAAACATGTAGCAATTGCTTTAACATTTCTGTTTTTGATACAGGAACAAAAATAGGGATAATTTGTCTCAAATTGCAGTCACTTCAGTCATAATAAAATCTCACTGACTACTGTTTGCTTTCAGTACTTTCATTAGGCTAGCCAGGGCTGTTATTAAGGTACCAACACATAAATGTTATATTAGCACTTAACAGGAGGAGCACAGTATTCTCCTCTAGGAGATGAATTCTAACCTTGTCAATATAATTCTGCTCTGAGTGCTGTAAAACAGTTTGAAAAGATGAAATACTGGAGCTTTCCAGTGAGGGAAAAAAAAAAAAAAGTCATGCTCATTCAGGCTTAAAGGCCACTTTGCTGGCCCAAGGTGCTGAGGTACTGTTTAGAAAAAAAGTCTAAAGAAGCTCTCTCAGGTCACATCAAGCACTAAGACAAACTTTTCTACTTCCCTGTGCTTGTCTTAGGTTGTTAAATCAATTACTCACTATTTCTGCTTGCCTTCAGCTGCCATTTAGAATATGAAGAACTACATGAAAATTAAGGCCAGGAGAAAGTACATTTCCAAATTTAACAAACGAGAATCATTCTGAGTGAAAGACTGTTCACGGTGTACCTGTACAGTACTATAGCACTCATAACCTTTACCTTTAGAGTTTGCACAAAGCTCAAGTGATGGAGCTACTGGGGACTAATAATCTTTCATCAGCTGCTACGGAATCTTACAGAAATACTTCTAACAATGACCTCTCCTGACTTATTTTCAAGAAATCGCTGACATTTGTGCTGTACATGGATACTGCGTTTATGAGTTACCTTTCAGAAATTTACAACTGTCTTAATCAGCTGAATATCTTTACGATAGCCTGTCTAGCAAATGAGCACGAATACGTAAGGTCCACTAAGAAATTCTATTCATATGATGCTGGAACAATGTAAGTAATTATTAAAAGTGAAATTGAAGAGGAATTATTTTATGACTAAGTTGCTCTCTACAATTGATTCTTCTCTCTCATTAATGAAATACAGCAATTTTGGCAGACAACTGTGGTACTACTAAGAAAAATATGTTTTTAGCGTTTTTGCCCAATGATACTGTTGTAGACTGTTCTAGAAAGGAGCAAAGGTTTTGGCTACTCCTTCTATGTCTTCACAGTCTTGGGAAGAAAAAAAAAAAGGCAGAAGAGCAAGCAGTTTGGCTTGTAATTCTTGAAAAAAAAAAAAAAGTGACAAATTATTTTTGGAAGCCTTTGTAATATTTTCATTACTGAGAGATGAGAAACACCGTAGGGCCAAACACTGTTGAAAGCAGTGGTTCCGTAAAGTATGTTTGACCTAAATTTTACAAATCTTTGCAAATTTCATTAGGCTGTAGGTGTGGCCGTCATCTAAAGGTATTTGCCTTTAAACACTTATTTCCTAGCTATCAGTATTCAAATTATTTTGTCAGTTCATGAGAGAGGGTCTGCCTGTCGAAGATCCCCATTTCCACTTGTTAGCTTTTCCACAGGATTTAGTCCTTTCTAAGAAAAAAAATTGTGAGGTAACTTAGCACCAGGAAAAGTTCAGATGACACAGGGGAAAATGTGCAGACTGTAAAGGTTCACTGTCTGACTGCTGAGATAATATGGAGATGGATACTAATTCCGTGCTACATTTTTACATGATCTGATTCAAAGAGGGCTGGAAAAGGAAGCCAGGTAACATCCTCTCGCTGTGCAGGAGACAGCCTCTGAAAATAAATGACTCTGTAAAAATGTCTTCTTTCAGGAATGGATGCAAACTGGATCATCTCAGAGGCCACACTATGACAGGATTCTGATTCTGTCATACTACGAAATGATAGATCCCAAAACTTTGGACAAAGATTTGATATGACAAGTGATTTATTTCTTACTGAATCTCATGTCAGACTGTCCTGAAAACATGATTCATAATATTCTCCCTGTGCCAACAGGATCATCTGCTACTCAATTTATCAAAGGTAGGAAAGCTGGAGTCCCATAAAGTTTGGAAAAGGAAGCCAAAAAGTAGATTTTTTGAAATATATGCACTGTATCTATATAACTCCTTATCCAGAGGACTAGAAACACTCTCATTTTTTAACACTTTGCTTTGAAAAAATACACAACAAAAGACTTTTCCCACCGTGAAGAAAATATTGATATTATTCTGGTGATACAATACACATTTTAATAACACAGGGGAAAAACAGAAGGTACGGAGGAGATTTTAGGAGGACTGAGAACGTGACTCTGTCACTCACCTGACATTTTATAATATCAAAGTAGGGTGGTGCCGCATTACTGTAAACACTGAGAAGAGTGCCATGCTAAGCTAAGTAACATCCTGGAAAGTCTTCATGGACTGGTTAATAAAGCATCACAGCAGTTGACAGCAGCCAAGAAAGCAAGTAAAACATTATGAATTCTTAGGAAAGGGATAGAGAACAAAGTAACATTATGCAACTGTAGAAATTCACAGTTCACCTGCACCTCGAGTAAGATATACAGCTCTGGATCTCTCAACTGAAAAAATAACATATTAGACTCAGAATGTGTTCAGAGGAGGGCAACAAGGATGATCGAAAGCTCTGGAGGGTCTGACTGGAAATGTTCTCCAACCTTCTTAAGGAGAATATGACAGAGGTTTACAAAATCAGACATGACATAAGAAGGGTGGATAGGGATAAGAATTGATTTTGCACGCTTGTCTTTCTGTACAAGAACTACGGATCATCAAATGACATTAGTAAGAGCATGGTTTCAAAAAGAACAATGGTGGGTGGAACCTGGAATTCCTTGATGGGGAATGCTGTGGTTGAAAGAACTTTACAGGGATTCAAGGGGAGCTGAACAAGTACTCAGAACACAGATTCAGTGGGGATTATAAAAGAGACATATTAAAATTATTAGTTAATAATTTATATAAAAATTAATGTTTTATATAACTATTCAAATTAATTTAATTAACTTAAATGTGAATTAAAATAGTTTGAGGTTGGCAGAATATTACAGTGGATACATGCTTCTCCTAATTTTACTGTTCACATCTGCTTAGGGCTACTATTTGGAGTCAGAATACAAAGCACAGCCTACACGATTACGGCTATTCTTATGTTCTTACCTAAGATTTTATGCTTATGCTGATACCAGTGGTGTGTTTGGTGGGGAAAAACAGCTGGGCTTTCTTGACCGGACTGGTTGAATTTTCACAAACAGTGCCTTCCAACAACTAGTCCTTTCCAATATTTCTGTAATTCTAAAGGAGTTTTATGTTCACCTGCGATATTCCAGGCTGATTTTACAGAGGAATGGTGAACGCAGAGTCAAGCAGAAGAATGCAGGTAAGAGCTCTGCAGTGCTTCTTCAGCTAGTTGAGCAGAGGTCTCGACATCAGAATATTAGGCTCAAAGATGTGGGAGTTTGATGTGGTTACCCTTAACCTCTTTCTGAGAAAGAAAAAAAAAAAGCTTCCTCTTCTCCTTTTCCCAAAGCAGAATCACAGACAGAACTGGAATCCCACTTTTAGGGGGGCACGTATATCTTCAGTCCCTGCTTATACTGATAGAGACAGCACAGACAACCAAAACACAACAAAGAGAGTCCCAGACAGTGCCAAGCAGGAGGTTTATCTCCTTTAGGGGATATTGAGCCACCGGAGCCACCCAGGCAGTCCGCTATGTTGTAACTGTCTATTGAGGTTGTGCAATGGATGCTTAACTCAAATCTGCAAAAATATAAGGAAGATTGATTGGGAATAGAAGGGGTCGAAGGGCTTGGATGAAAACTTTATTGAAAGCCACGGTACTACAGTTATCAACAACATCCAATTCAGTAAGGTATCTAATAATGAAAAACAAGGATGGGAACTCTTCTTATACTTTATATTCATGCCTAGGCTGAAGCTGAAAAGGTAGCTTGGCAGAACATTCCTTAGCTAACACTTTTATGAACACGTTTAATGCAGAAATACAAGCCCTTTCATATCACAAGAAAGAAGGTTAACAACAGGGGTTGTCAATTGGTTTTTAAACTTGTAATTAACCTGTATCTCTACATTAAAGTAAAACGGTTATCTGAACTGCTGTGTGCATAATGCTTTCCAGAGCTTGGCTCAAATACAAGAAGTTATCACATTGGTTCATATAGTATTACCAAGACCTTGCATTTTGTATGCCTTAGTTCTTAGTAAAGATTCACCTGATTTTCAGTGTGCATATTCAGGGGATCTACAGAATGCTCTTACACTAATGAATGCCTAATGCATTCACAATACTGCAACAAAACAAACCAGAACCCAACGCAATGAGCATAGTTACATTAAAAATGCTGGGCTGTGAGGGTTGTAAGCTAACTTACACAGAGTGTGCTTTTAAAAGCTCTAACCTTAAAAAAGAATTTCTCTAACTAATAGTGCATTTTTTCATTTAAAAAAAACCACCTTACAACAAAAGCAGACCTATTAAGATTACAGTGAAAACACAGGAATAATGAGTACAGGACAAACCTCTACTCAATCCATTGTATAAGCATTTTACTATTTTACTTAATTTAAATGCAAAGGATACACAGTTTAGCTCTTAACATTTATTATATAAATTTGTTTATTTTTACTATCTTCCCTTTGTTCCAAATAAGAAATATTCTTTTTGTTGTGTGAGTAAGGACTAAGGTCTACCTACTTCACAGCTGAATATGGAATCAGGCTACAAGAGACAGAGATGAATGCGTAATTGCTATCTCTACAAAGAACCAACTTGGAGAACAAAAAGAAAGATACTGTGATGTTACTTTTAGAAGCTGAGTTTATGAAAACCTTCTATGGTATGCATTATTACAGCATTATAGCAGCAAGATTAATGTGCCTTTAAATAATACATTTAAAACTTCTTTTACACTGCCTGCATTAAACAGAGTGCATCAAACTCCTGAGATACAGTTTAAGCTTTGCTAGAGAGTCTCTCACAACAATAGGTTTATGACTTTAAAAAGTAAAGATTCCACTAGGAAAACTGCATAAGAATAAAAATGTCAGTTCCTGAAGAAAGTAGGATAGAAGCAGTTCTTTTTAACATCCCAGTTTGTCTAATAAATAGGCAACATGCATTCCTGGTATAACACGCCAGAATGCAAAGAATTAAGATCACAGTGTTTTATAACAATAAAATTGTTAAGAATATTCTTTTTGCAAAGCTTACAGAAATAAGAAAGTCTGTCATTTAGTATTCCTTCCTGAAATAAAACATTATTTGCTGCGTGCCAAAAATACATTAACAGAACACTGGCAGACTGAAAATGAGGTCTTATAAACTGAACAGTTATCATGGAATAAGTACTGTTAATATATAAAAAGAAACAAGTGTACTGTTAATATAAAAAGAAACAAGTTCTTCAGAAATTTTAGTCCTCTACTCCACAACCTCTTGGGCAGAGTTGATGGTAGTTCAGTTACCACTGTGTCATGTAGAAACTATTTTGTATGATGTCAATCGGAAAACTGAGCCTGTACTTGCCTGGCGTTACTGAACCAGGGAAAATCTAGAGAAAACAACGTCCTTCTTTATTTTTTGTGTCAGCATCTGATAGCACATTTTGCAGAATAATATCTTTTTTGTGCGGTCCTTATCTATCTTTAAAAAACAGAAACCCAAAAAAGGGAAGCTAGATACAAGGGAACAAATATGGGTATAGAAATTTAGAGGCAGTACTATTTCTAACGGTACTTTTAATCAACTTTTTTTTAATTCAAATAGTTTTCAAATTAATGTAATCTCTCAATATAATGATTATATTTCCACATGCTGGCATTTGGAAATAAAATCCAAATTAAGTTTTCTTCATAATAATTGTGAAAAACTCTGCATGCAGGTATGGTAGTGATGCAAAATTAATTATTAGATACGAAATAGTCAGCAATTAACATGCCAAGCACAACTCTTCCCAGAGAGGTATTTTGCAGATGACTAAAATGAGCATACTTCAACTTACCTTAGTGAGAGCAGAGGAAATCTGAAATCTATACAATATATTGCTGGCTATTATTAGCATTTGTCAAGGTGATGGGCTAAAATTTTATGGTAGTCAACCAAGTATGTCAGAAGAAACTACCACAAAAATTAACTAACATTACTCTGAGGGCCCAAATCCCACAATAAATTGAGCATATATTTGATTTTATAAGTTGAGAGAGGGTTTTGATACATAAAGGATATATTTAAGTCTTTGCAGAATCAAAACTTCCATGACAAATGGTCTCTGAATAGTACTACTGTAAGTATATGTAATCATTATATAAAAAAGATAAAAAATCATGGACACTCATGAAAGGAGTTCATAAGAAATCAGATCAATAACTACATACGATCTATATCTCATATCACTCAAACAAAATAATTTAGCAACTTGCTGTTCTATCTTTTGCTATTATTGTCAACAGAGGCCAAGCAGTGGCATAAATTTTCATCATTTCTGTGTGACAGACCAAAGGGCTCAGCTGAAATTAAAGACCTAACCTTACAAGCTCTCTTTTGATTATATTTAGTACATAAAAACAGCATGCGCTTGTTAATTTTACTTCTCTTTTCTATTGTTAGATCTCTGTTTTTTCATTCTTTCATTTTAGAAACCGAGCAGCTCTGTTACATGATCAAAATCAGAGCAATCAGTATCACATTTCCATGAAGACATAATCAGCTCTGAACAAGTCTATAGAACAAATAAATGTCTGAAAGCCTGAAGACTGCATACAAAGTCTGTAATAACTAGGCTAACACCTCTGCTTTCTGGGCTCAGCAATCCGGAAATTTTCTTGAAAAGTAAGCTCAAGTAATTACTTGTTAGAATAAATTGAAAGAAATACGGAAAATGCAAACTGAAAAATGAAAGAAAGACACAGATCTTTGCATGCACAGTAATGGAGAATAATCCCCTATTTAAGACTGAGACTGGCATTTTTGCTTGATTTATCAGGTAAGCGGCACAATCTTGTTCTAACCCATTATCTAAAAGCACAGTCTCAATAGCCCCATGGACTTAAGAGTTTTCAACTACCCACTGAATTTTATACATTTCAATATCTCTTCAAAACACATTTCATAATCGTATGTGACAATTATGCCACCATCAGAGCAAAAGAAAGATTTTAAAATGTTGGATAATCAGATATGGGAAGCATGGGATAATATCAAATGGAAAATACACAATACCGTTTTCCCCACATTTTCATACGGTTATAAACCAGCTACAGCACTGATTATTCAGAGGTTCAAAGGTCTGGAATGAATGCGTCTGGACTGAGAACGTGAGAAGCACGGGACTGCCAGCATGGCTGTCAAAGGGGCATACTGCCTGAAATTCAGAATTATGAATGAATATTAGCTTTAAAAATGGGTATGGCTGCTTGAAGGAGAAGATTTTCCCTCTTACTGGGCCCTTAACTACTGCCACTGATAAATAATGAGACAGATTAAGTCTAACTTTTGTTTATTCAGGTTGGTTTGGGGTTTTTTTGGAGGCAAGGTGGTTTCCTTTTTTGATTGTTTTTTTTTGGGGGGGTTGTTTTTCTGTTTTTCTTTTTTTTTTCCCCTGAAGTAACTGGTTATGGCTTCAGCAGAACATTTCAGTAAGCAGGTGCTCGGATACAATATGAATACCTGTATCTTTTTCCCTGAGTCAAAGCGGTCAGGAAGGGATTTTCACTTTCGTTAAGTGCACACGAGCCTCTGGTTGTTTGGCTCATTCCGCAGAAGTGGTCGTGTTACCATGCATACTTACCAACCTGATAAACACGTTTCCTACTGCATGGGAAGCTCAGTCTCTCGTTTCTCATCCTGTGGCATAAAGTATTCTAAACTCTGAAGGTCTGATATATTTTAGTCTAAGTATACTCACAGGGTTGAAAATAGGAATTTCTGGGCGAAATGTAATGGTCTGTGATATACAGGTCAGACTAAATGATCTAATGGTGCCTTCTGGCTGTACAAGCTACTCAAGCTATGAAATCTGTTTTACCCACTACTTACACTCAGTCTTTCCACCAGTGCCTGAACTCTAAAAACCCACACTGAGAAGGCAACCATCTTATTCATTATGGCCTTTAATATCCCTTGCTGATAGTTTTAAATTTTTAAACAGCCTACCTGTCGTGCTCCCTTTTATGTGTTCTCATAGTTACAGATATAATTTTGGAAGCAAAATATCTAAACAGTAAGCATAATAAAAATGAAACAGGTTAAAGCTTATTAGCAGTAGGGAGCAGATGTAGCAAAATTCTGCCAGTTCCCCTACATTTCCTCCCCAGCAGGGACTTTCTGTCAAGCTGTGAGTTAGTTCTATACAATAATGCAGGCTGCTGTTACTGCAATTGTACCTTCCTATAACTCGCTATTGTACTAAAAATTCACTTTGATTTTTTATTTCTTCCTTCATAATAATAATATTTAAAGCAGTTCCCGAAGAGCTAAATGTAAATTCAAGCACTGCATGCTAGATGCTCAAAAGGGCATGAAAAAGTAAAATTGATAAGAAAATAATTACATCTTGAAAAGCTGTTTTATTTGCTTTACAAGCATCAACTTTCTCTCAACAAACTAAAGGTTCCTGAGCCAAGAGATAACCAGTTAATGACTGAAGTTAAGATTCCTTGAAATACCTCTCAAATATACATCATTCAATATATCAGTTACAATGTGGAAAAAAAGATAACTATTTAAGGGAACAAAGTCATAAATTGATAGCAATATAAACTGAAAGCAAATGAAGTCTGCCACATGAAACATGATCACAGACTGTCACTCGGAGGGTTTTATTCTTCATGTGTAGTGTCAAAAATAAGCACTTAGGAAAGAGAGTTGAACTGAATTAAGGATGTTCAAGATGGAAAGATTCCACTTGAAAATCATTTGAGAGTGTGTACCCAAATGGGACAGAAAATAAGAAAAGTTAATGGTCAAAATCTACTTTGTGGGCATTAAGGATAACTGATTTTATCATTTAGAATTTAAATTTCAGATACTGATTGCAAAGATGTCTTCTTTGAAAGTCTGCTTTCCTTCTGAACTTTGATCTTGAGCTCTGGAACTAGTTTTCAAACCAAATGTCAGCTTTACCTCACATATTCTAACTACAATCACCTGTTCATCTGTACACATACAGGACCATTAGCTACTGTTCTTAAACACGTAATTAAATTTTGCAGTATTCAATGAAGAAAAATGTGATGCTGCTGGAGGCAGGAGAAAAACGATTTGAAAATTCTGGTGACACTATCAAACTTCTGTTAATTAATTAATCTAGTAATTGCCAGGCTCTCCCTCATTGAGACAGCCAACTTTATTAGTGATATGATATATAGAATTGAAAATTATTTGAATTTGTCATTTTTTAGTAAATAAAGATTTTTATTGAAAAATACAAACATTTTAATTCCTTCATCTCATGTATATGAGTATTTTGGGGGCAAATGTTTGTTTTCAGCAGTCAGTTACTTTCATTTTTTAATATGGTATGACTGCAAAGCAAGATCAGTTAAATGCTTCGGACTGCACATGCCATTTATTTTAAGTCAAGGCATTTATATTGGTCAATGATCTCCTACATACAGTTTGGGACTTTGATTTTGCAGGACAAGTTTTCCCTCAGTTCAATGTTGCAGCAGCCAAACTCAGGCGACACAATTCAGGCAACTTCTTACAGTCCACTGTGGTGGGTTGCCCCTGGCTGGCAGATAAGATTCCCCCAAGTAGCTTGCTCATGCCCCCTGCAGCAGGATGGGGGAGAGACTGAGGAGGGCAAAAGCGAGAAAAAATCATGGGTGGAGATAAGGACACTTTAGTAACTGAAGGAAAGAGAAAAAAATAAAGGCAATCACTCTCCACAACCCACCAGCAGACAGGTGCCCAGCCAGTCTCTGAGTAATAGCTACTTAAGAAAAAACCCACCCCTGCTCCTGTTTTTATTGTCAAACATGAATTTATGTGCAATGTAAATTTCTTTCATCCATTTGGTCCAGCTGTCTCAGCTGCGTCCCCTTCCAGCTTCTTGCCTAACCCCAGCCTACTTGCTGGGTGCAGGCAAAGCTGGAAAAAGAGAAAGCCTTGGCGCTGTGCAGGCGCTGTTTAGTAACAGCCAAGACTGGTCTGCTATCAACATGGTGTTAGTCACAAACCCAAAACGCAGCACTCTAGGGGCTGCTATGAAGACAATTAACTCTATCCCAGCCAGACCCACTACATCCACTCATGAGAGGAAGTTCACAATAACGTAAAAATTATAAACCAAGTTCTAGTTAAATGCGTAACTGTTCTCAGCAGTCATTGGAATAAGACATAATGGAAAGCAAACTTGTCTTCCTGAAGATGAAGACAGGTCTCTGAAATATATAATGGGATCTTAACTCTTACGTTCCTGAAGGCAGGTGAGTCTATGTACAGAAGATTAGAATAGAAAATTTTCAATAAACGGCCTTTAAGTGACATGTAGAATCATAGAACGGTTCGGGTTGGAAGTGACCTCAAAGATCATCTAGTTCCAATCCCCCTGCTATGGGCAGGGACACCTCCCACTAGACCAGGCTGCTCAAAGCCCCATCCAGCCTGGCCTTGAACACTTCCAGGGATGGGGCATCCACAGCTTCCCTGGGCAACCTGTGCCAGTGTCTCACCACCCCCACAGTGAAGAAAGATATTAATATATATGCTTGTTGAAAGTTGTTATACTAATAAAACAATACAAATACAGATTCATGGATATGTATGTAATATATATTTATCTATATACATATAAATGTATACGGGGAGGGAGGCAAAGAGAAAATCTATATACCTATACATCTCCCCCATGTAATTCTGCAGAACATGCACAGAGAAACTATGAGACTATGCATTACTGAACACATATCTAAAACTCCAGGCAAACATTCATTTGAAAAATTATGTCAAAGCTTTACTAAAATTACTGACTTAATCAGAAATGACTGACAATTAGTATTTTCATCAGGTAACAGTTACATTTTTCTCTTTAAGACTCACTTGCTTCTTCATTGAGAAGTAACTACTTTGTCAACTACAGGAGACGTCCAAGGATGTTTCCACGGAAGTGCTTAGAAGTGAGATGCATAAAGACCTGAATAATGTTAACAGTGAACAATGTCCAAAAGAAAATCACAGTTAGATTTCAAGTGTTACCAGCTGTGTTCATTGTGTTACAACTGAAGGATTGATGAGAACTATACAATTGTATCATATCAGCTGGAAGAGGTTTTATTTTTCATCCATGAAGCTGAACAAAGACAGAAAGGAAGCTGAAAGTGATTATTCACTGCTGAGCTGGCATGCATGTTACTGCGTGTTCATCAGCTAGCACTGCTCATTTTTGCTATGCAAAAATTTAAAGGGGTTTCCAAATAATGCTAGCTCACCTTTCACATTGTCTTAGGTACTTCTTTGAAAGTGGAGTACCAGAAAGGATAAATTTTTGGTTTACTTTGACTTTTATGAGTAAGGAAATTGAAGAGCTATTATTAATTTTGAAGCCTGTGTGATATCTTTCAGAGAAGAGGAGAAGAAAGAGGAAATGAAATTGTTATTATGACCAGCACACAGAACCAGAGATGAGGATAATAAAGTACGGAAATTGAGTAGGATCTCTTGGATTGTACTATACACTAGTAAAGACGTACTTCCACTGGAAGAAAGAAGATATTTTCCTGAGTTAGTTTCTTTTTTCTCTTTCTTTCTTTCAAGTTTTCGGTGCTAGAAGATCATAACTGTATCTGAGTAGAGCTAAGATTCTTTCACCGTTTTAAAAGGAAGAGATGATATTTTGAGCTCTAATTTTGACTGGAGTTTCATGAGGGAGAAGGCCAGGTATGAATTTTCCTAGTTAATTGTGGAGTTTCTCTTCCGTGGTAATTTGCTGAATCTATTCGTGGTGTTGACCCCAGCCAGCAGGTAAGCACCCACACAGCTGCTCACTTGCATCCCAACCCTGGCAGGATGGGAGAGCGAAGATGGGAAGAGCGAAAATGAGGGAATTCTTGGGTCAAGACAAAGACAGTTTAATAATTGAAGAGAATAAAACTAGTAATGCAAAGGCAATCACTCAAATCACTTCAACTTCACCCTGGAAGATGAAACTCTCCAATTTTTATTGCTGAGTATGTTATATGGTATGGGATATTCCTTTGGCTGCCTCTTGCCTACCCCCGGTCTTGAAATTGTACAACATTAGCCTGTTAGCAACACTGGTTTAGCCACAAATCCAAAACACAGCACCATAGGCTTTGATAGGAAGTTAACTCCATCCCAGTACACTACTCTATAGCTGAGTTTCCCTCCTGCAACAGGAATGCTTTTCCAGGTCCTGCATAACCGTGATGAAGAGGATATTGCCTACAAATTTAAGGGGAGGACTTTCAGTACAGAAGTTTGACTAGTTTCTAAGATCTGAGTTTTCTGATTGTTATTGAGCTCACACTGAAGAGATAAGTTAAAATACACTCCCTGGAAAAGACCAAGACCTAGAATAGCTACTTAGTACTTTAACATCAAACTACTTGCTGGAAGCACTGACTTGGAAGGAACATTTTTGGTGTCTGAAAGAGATTAACATGCTACAGTTTTAGGAAGGACCAGTTGTTAATAAAACTGTCTATGTAGGTTGGGGTGATAATCTGGCTCTTCCTTCAGTCCTGATCAACAAGATTAACTCATCCGTAGGAGAACAAAAAAACTTTGAAGCTGATGATTCTCCTGAAATTCCTTCCTTAATTGTGGGGATTTGAAGTGCCCTACATGTAATTAGTGCTACAGAAAAATAGGGAAGTTTCCTGAGTGAAAGTAGGCCCTTGATGACTTTTCAACCAAAATGGCATTCTCCCCCCTATAAAGAGGCACTGACAACAGGTACCAGCCTTGGGGCTGAAATCCTGTTAATGGCTTTCACAGTCATCACACATAAGACTTTTGACCAGAGGTTCTGGCCTAAGCAAACAGCGGATGCATATATGCCCTCTTGCTTAGCACAAAAGTGACAGGCTCAAAACAGAATTAATATTTTCAGCAAAGGGGATGAAGAATCACTCAAAAAAACTCTTATAAGGGAACTGCTGCAAGGGAAAATCAGTCAGCCTGGATGAACTAGGCTGTTTACCGCCCTGAATAACTTGACATGCATTTCTTCACTGTGTCTAACTGAAAAACAACGTTCAAATGCATGTATGTATTACCTGTAAATGGCAAATAAGCTAGTGTAAAACAGTTCGTGGAAACCAGAGAGTTATGCTGACTTATACCAGCTGAAGATTTGATTGTATCTGTACCTATCTACAGACAGATATTCTGTAAATATACATACACACAAGAAATCCTCTCCTTTCTTATTTTCTATTGTTTGTATTTTATGTTTACATTCTACGAGTTAAATTCATGTATACCGTTTAGAACATTATGCAACCATATGATTTTTTACGTATACATATATATTCAATTTCTAATAATGGCTTTAGAAAAATCATGTAGACTGCTTCATTGTTCTTTTTATTGACTATATTCCTTTTTAAAATTCATTAAGGCTCCACTAATGTTATAAATAGACTATCATAATCTTCCTTTAAAAAAAAGTGAAAGTGGCAACGCTTTCACCTCCCATCGTGGCCCAGTGTCAAAAGGCAGACTATTTTCAAGGACCTCTGGAGTTCCACTATCTGCATTTGACCTGTGTTAAATATTCTCATTACAGTTGCTTCAAATGAATACAAAAGCTTTGTTTAATCTGAACACAGGGGAAATGAAATACACCAGGCACAAGATGAAAGACTCGCTACCACTGTGCTATTTGAATGCACTGCATGTTCTTAACATGGGCCATAAAAAAAGCCTGGTTTAATATATTAAACTGTGGAACATTCAAAATAGCATCTAGTAGCAAAATAAATGTTATAAACCTGATGAGACAAAAAAGGGAAACAGAAACATGTATTTTCTTCCTACTGAATTTTTGATAGGCATAGGTACTGGCTGGTGGCAATGTTTTTCAAAAATATTTATTTTTCTTCTGGTAATATTACCAATTATATTAATTAACCTATGTGAGATTTTACTGCAATGTAAATGTAGCAGGGTTCTAATCTATCATTTATACCTTTATAATATTCATTTACTTCTACTCCTCACATTTTAACTATTCTGTTCAAGAAACGGGTAAAAGGAAGAGACCAATTATGTTAGTATTCCCTATACTATTATCTATAGCACACAGAATTTAAAATACTATTTGGAAATCTAATAATGGTATTAAACATAGGTATTAACCAACCAATACATATAACAAAATATATAAAAAATGTGTACTTGAATATTACGGACTTACAAATATCTGTTCAGGATGGTGAAGAAATACATATCCTCTCACTGAAATCTGGGAGGTTTTTATATTCCTTGTAAGTTTTACAGTAATTTTCTCCACAGGTAAAGAGGATCTTAGACCTCTGTCCAATCCTTTGCAGCAAGAAAAACCTTTGACTTCCACTATTTGAGCATAAGCTACTTCTGTTCTACTTAGAATAAAGTGTCAGAGAATGCATGAATTTTATTTAAATTCATGACAGTCTGTATACTTCAAATACTACCGGCATGTCTGAACAATGCAACAGACTGCTGTGTTACAGATGCATGATGCCATTCTCAATGACTGCCATCAAAACATAATAATTACTCCAGAAAACCACTGCAGGTGGCTAGACAGCTTCTGGTTCAGGATTTAACTTGTTTATAACTTGGGACCTCTGCACTATTCGGTAGGCAAAGGGGAAAGACACAGGGTAGTACCAGTGGTATTTACTGCAGTGTCGAAGGAGGTATGATATGGGGGCTCTCTAGAATAGGCCCAGTGCCCCTAGATGACTGCTCTTAGATATTTTTAAAAAATCCTAGCTCAGGCTCATTTACATCTTTTGACATCTGAACAGTTTGTGATTCTGGCCCAAAAGGTTTAAATTTAGATACTTAAAAGTTGGCATCAAGTTACGCGAGTGCTGAAATAAGCAAGGAACCCATTCACAATTATATCAGATAAAACATTCCAAATCTTTTTTCCATCACTTTTGCATTACATGCTATTAAGACACACATTGTCAACAACCTGACTGGCATTCCTGACAGAATCAAAGTCAACTGTAGCACTCTGCTGGATCTGAAACAATCATAGGATCACAGCCACTCATCCTGAATGCTTACCATAAAAAAAGAAAGCTTCTGTCAGAAGAAGGTGGGCTGGAGAACTTTGGAAGTTTGTAGTACATTTGCTCAGAATTTATTGGAGGAAGAGGACCAGACAACTAACGTCCAAATGCAAGCCGTGTTATAAAAGCCAAAAGACACGTATTTTTTCATGTCACAGGAAGTATTTCCCCAGGTAGATTTTTGATTACTGAGGATTGAAAATACAGCGGCAGCTGCCTAATAAAATAACTGAGAGTGTAGTTGACCTGTAATATCATCATTTGAAGAAAAAAAATAGTACATATAAAATGAATTGCTGAAGCAAAAGACAAGCTAATGGCCTTAGAGCTACTAATACATCTTGTAATTACATTAAATATTATCTTTCTAAGCAACCCTGTCTTCTAATCTTAACAAAGTATATTGTTTTCACTGTTTCAGTACCTCCCTTTGCCAACATTTTGGGTTCACTTAAAAATACCGGAAATCCTAAAATTTGTGTTGGTAACAAAATATTGTGTACTAAATGTACTGAAGTATTTCCCTATACATTGTTCTTTTTATAACAAAGAAATCAGAAACAAAATTTCAGATAGTTCTGGAAAATCTGCCTCTGAGTCTTGTACAGGCCATCAAATCAAAATAAGAACTGAAACCCATTTTTATCATTTAGTCACGTTTATCAAGAACTGTATTCCAAAAGCAGCAAATGGCCCCCAAGTTCTTCTGTGAGCAAGTTAACGTGCTCTTAACTCACTGAAAAAAATGAATTAATAGTACTTTGCCATGGAATATATATTTGAACAGCAACAGCCCAAACCAGTATCTATTACAGAGTTTATCAGAATTTATATATTTTACTGGCCTAGCTATACCAAATCTTGCTGGGGATCAGAAGATGCAAAAGAATAAAACCCAGCAGTTAAACAAGCTAGAATGCCTGAAATCTTAAGGCAGTACAGTATGTTTCTTCTTTGTATTGGTGAGGATAACAAAAGAAAGCAAAAGCAGGCGTTCAGAGGTAGGAAAAAACCAAGTAATCATGATCATGCCCATCTCAGTTAGTCTAGTGGAGCCTGTTGTACAGACAGAAGTACAATCCACCACTTGAAATACTTTAACAAAGTACTATGGGGATGGTTCTGCATGGAAAGCCCATGGGGAGGGGAAAAAGAAGGTAGAGGGTGGACTCAGCTCCCAACTAAATATAGTGGGAGCACTGTCTAAGTGGTACAACTCAACCCCTACTGAATAAAGTGTGTACACAAAGTAAATGAATAAAATTTTGCAGGCACAGTCACTGTTATATCATTATACAATAATTATTTGGAATATTTCCATCTATCAATAATGCCATCTGTCCCACCCAATACAAATGGACTACAACCCATCTGGCTTATGTTTTTTCTATTGATTACTCTGCTGAATGAGTTAGCAAAACCGCTTATAAAATCATCATATTACATGACACTGTCATTAAAAGATGTGAAGTAAAGAAAAACACAAGATGAGACTTAATTGGAAAACTGTCAGTTCTTCTTCCAGAAAGTTTTAGCAATGCTATAAACCTTTTTTTTTTTTTTTGGCTACATTAAAAAATAAATTCAAAAAAAGCTCTAAATGCTAACTACTGGATTAGGCAGGAACTGTTCTGCCACATAATTGTTACTGTTTCTGACTAGGTATATTAGAGAAGCTCCATAAATGTACCTCCTCAGGAGTGTCAAAATGTCCCAACGCCTGTCCGGGAATCACAAAGAAACAGTGGAAGGAATGTAACTTAAAAAAAGGGTGGGGGGAAGTTGCTAATGGCTGGCACCTGTATTTGTTCATTCAAATTATTTTTCCTAGGTTTTGGCTTTGATTATTTGTTTGCATAATTGTCTTTATGCTATTTTTGCAGCCTGTTTTTTCTGTTGATTTTAACTACTGCTTCCCTCAACTAGATTTTAATTTCTACAATGGAGCCTGTTTTTTCTTTTGATTTTAACCACTGCTTCCCTTAACTATATTTTAATTTCTCCAACAACCACTACGTAATAACAACGCAGCCCTATCCACCTACAGAACTTAAATGCTTACCTTGCCTCCCTCACTTTAGATCTCAGTTTCTACAATATCTTTTTAGGTTTAACAAAGGAAATCTTTCTTGTGTACATTCAAAATGTTGATCCAAAGATCTTCTTGTTAGTCCAGTGATTTAGGTTGCTGGTTTTTTTGAGTGAGACCTTGGTGGGGCTGCTTTCTTATCCTTCCCTCCCCGCTATTTTTTTCTTTCTACTACAACCTTCCATCCTTCCACCAGATTTCTGTTTCCTCTGTCACTCCAAATGGCTTTTCCAATGACACTGTGACTCAAAGGGACATAGGAAGAAAGAAGAGAGAGGGACAAGGGCTGTGTTCCAGCTCTAAGGACATAACCCTTGATGCCTGTGGGTAACTGGAGTTCAGGAAGGCAATGCTTGGGGTTATACTGGAGGGGTGAGGCTGCGGGGAATGGTGCTGGGAGCACAGATGCTTACTATTTTCTCCCTCTCTTAGAATCCCCTCCCATCCTTGATGCTCACTAGAGGCCACTCCTCCACTTACCAGTGATATAATTTGGTTACTCTGAAACATACTCAATTTATCTTTCTCTTCAAGAAATTCCTAAAAGACAATGCTCCCTGTCGATATGACAAGAAGTCCTCTAAAGTCCAGGTAAGCATATCTGATCCTGTGGCCTTATCTCAAATGAAGCTTTGATCAACTCTGCGTCCACATCCTGCTCTTAGAAGTAAACCTTTTGTGTTATATAAACACATCCAGAGAACAATTCTCACACTTCTCTTTATATTGTGCTCTGTTAGGTCCGATTTACTCGTGTCCTAAACAATTTACACAATCCCTTTTGTGCTTTACAGGCTACTGACATCAAATATGTAGAATGATTGCACTGAAGTTGCTGAACAGTATTATTTATGTGGAGGATATTTACCAGACATCACTATATGACAGAATGCTCTAAAAAAAGCCTTTGGCAGTTCTGATGCATGTGATTTAGTCACTGTGTTAAATACAAATACCTCAATCCTAATATACCGTCATTCTGCTATTAAATACAGAACATTCAAAAAACTGAAATGTAGAATTTAAAACCCATCTTTAAAACATGATTAGTTCTATGCTTTATGATGTCTAGTTTACAAGAAACGAGTTCTGGGCTGCATTGTTTTGTTTGCACAAACAGGCTCCTCTTTCCATGAATGACACAAGCAGAACAATTTCAACTAAGACATCATTTGTTCTTATTAAGTAATCTGTAGGTTGCTATTGATTCAGGCCTTTGGCCACTGCTTGAAATACAGTTCAAGAATAATAAAATACTTTTGGTTTGGCTGACTTGGTTGACTTGAAGAAAACAGACCATTATTTCACATCATGGTATCTGACAGAACTGTCTGTAGTAGTATTGGGATACCAAAAAATAAACAAACCCACAGAAGTAAGGGATACGCTACTTAGACTCTAACATACAGATGTATTCAGAGTAAAGCTACTGTGTTCCGGCTTCCACACAGAACGGCAGTATCTTACAGCACCCAACAGGCTGCTACAAAGAAAAGTTTAAAAGATGTAAAACCTACATTTCCTGTTTTCACTGATTCTGTGGAATAAGTGAGGGAGACGTACAACTGTCATACAATTTATCAGTCATTTTCAAAAGTTCTTCCAAATTTCAAACCTTACTGTTTTCCTTATTCTGAGAGTAAATTCTCCTAGTACCATGCCAGCTAGTGCTCTTTCTCCAATACAAAATCTCTACTTCCATTAACAAGACAATTGTATTTTCAAAGCAGGACAATTCTTCCCTCTGATTCCTTGTAATAGAATTGTTTGGTACATCTTTTTCTCTGCTTTGCTGTGTACACAAACCATTACTAACCAAAAAAGTATGCATAGCCTGAGGACAAATTCAATTTCTCTGTCTGAACCTCCTATTGACAAAATGATAGGAAAATGGGAACATCTGGCTGCTAATAACATCTCATTCTCACTGATATTTTAATTTTTTCCAAAGCCTTTTTAGATTGTGTTGTGGCTCACATTACTTCATCTGCTAATATTTTTTTTTCTCTTTCTGATACTTCCATTAATGAATATGATCCGATAAGTACGGCATAAGATTGATGAACATCCTCTAGGATTGCTTGATGCTCCTCTAGGATGCTTTTTCTTAAACATTCCTGAAAACTCTTAGGCAGCTAACTCTTCATTGAAGGATGCATAGGTAGCAATCCATTTTTAAGCTATGGCCCGAACAATTAAAAAGTGACATGGACCAGATACTAGTAATAGCCCAAAAGCAAGCAACCTCATCAGTGTTTTTTATGTAGCTAAGAAAGTACTGCCTAGTCATCTCAGTAAGTGGAAGAAATAAAAGAGTCAATAAAGAGTGGCCGGTATGTATAATAACTACAGAAGGCCTAAAAGATTCTATTTGGAAAAAGGCAAAGCTTCAAATAACTGGCAAACACCACTAATCTGCCTTCAGATCATATATATTACACATAAGAAAGCACGTAGGCTTCGCAGTCATGGTACATGGTACTAACCGGTCACATAACAAAATACTGAATTGAACTCAGATTCAATACGCTTGGTCTTGGAGGAGTAGTAAACACTATTTAAGAGCGTCCTATATTAATAAAACAAGGTGGAATGTGTAAACACAAAGTAAAGCCTACATCTTTACTCAGAAAGATAAGTGTCTAGCACAGAGACTGAAAGCGAAGGCAAACAGAAAGACAGTTTCAGGTGTAGTTTTCCTTCTTCTATGGAAACATTTACATATGCTATGCTTCTGAGCCATGTATTTCCCTGAGAAACCATAATAATTAAGTTATATTAAATTATACACCAATTATGCAGTTACTACTCTTTTTTACGTATTTGTGGAGAAGTTATGTTTTATTTACAAGGCTTGTGGTCATTACCTTTTTAATGCTTGCATGGTGTTCCATGGGTATTTAAGAAAAATGGTACATGCATAATAGAAATTATTATGCTACTGTTATAAATCACTGTGCAAATTATTATGCTTTTAGAGATAATCTAGGGTCAACCAATAGACAGGCACGCCCTGATCTGGTCTTAGAAGTTCAGCTGAATAATAAGCAACAATGAGCAGTAAACTGCTCAACTCAGTTGTCATGACAATATTGCTTGTAAGAAAGAGTGGGGAAAAAACCGCAACAGAACAACTCAGAAAAAGCTGAAGTAAAATGTCCAGTTCTTATTATGTAAAAATATGTGGGTAGAGGTAATGCAAATAAGGTATTATTCACATTTTTGTTGGAGGAACTGACTGCTCTTTAAAGAGTTCTTTAACATATTGCTTTGGGGAATTAAGACAAAGTTAGTGATGAATATAACTTTCTATTAAGCAATTTTCTTTCTCAATTGTGCACAACCACTTATGAGCCAGAACATAACAGCTCAATCAAACCTTATCATATCAGCTTTACTTGAGCCCCTCTGAAATGTACTGAGAAAATTGTGATACTGCCACAAGACTTAGAGGGGGAAAAAAAGACAAGAAGAAAATGGATGTCACAGTTACCTTTTTACATTCTCTTAATTTCTTCTGCCATATAGAGCGAGCAATGGGAATGTGCTTGCTGTCAGTTACATAGCAGCTGGCTGTGATGACGTGGTGGAGTGCAGCCTTCTGGCTCATAGCTTGAAGAACTCGCTCAACATGACGGAGGGAAACTACGGCCTCAGTCCGTACGCCACCACTAACAAGCTGCATCGTACAAGGTACTAGAGCAATCTGTCCGGCACAGTAGAGAACATCTCCGACCTAGAAGAAAACAAAAATAAGTAAATAAGGTTCTGGGAGTATCCAGAAGGCAAGGGAAGCACTGCTCTCTTTTCCGGGTAGGTTCTTTCAACAGTAATGTTCTTTGTCATCATTTGTCACAAATGGAGCAAACATGCCAGTCTGAAGACAATTTTTGATAGGGATTTAACTACAATATAGAAACACACTACAATAAGCTTTAACGTAACAGTTAATACATGGATGCATGCGTCAGCTCAAAGCAATAATATCTGATCTTACTGGCTGTTACAGCTGCTGGATCACACTGGTGCCCCAACATGGTTAAATATGTTCTTGCTTTCTTTTTTTGAGTAATGATGCAAATTATCTTTGGTTCAATGCTATTTTTTAAACTCCTAAGTCTTAAGTAAGTTTTACATAAGAATATATAAGAAAGAGTAAGTATATATCTGTAATGTCTTTAGTAAGCTTAAAAATACTACAAAAATACTATTCGCAGAACACCTAAAAGACTGAGTATGAAAAAAGTAACGATAATCCACCAGAAGATAAAAGGAAATTAAATGTAGAATATGTGAAAATCAAATGTAGACTCACAGAATCATTTAGGTTGGAAAAGACCCTTGGGATCATCGAGTCCAACCATCAACTCCACTCTACAAAGTTCTCCCTTCCACCCTATCCCTTAACACCACATCTAAACGAGCCTTAAACACATCCAGGGATGGTGACTCCACCACCTCCCTGGGCAGCCTGTTCCAGTGTGCTTGTTGTTGTAGAAGAGTGCTTGTTGATCAGAGATGGGTTCACCTTTTGAAAATGGAATTAAATGAGTGGCCAGATGCTATCAATGTATGTTTTAAGTTGAGCTGCAATGCAGTTACTTTGGGCTGATTTTCCAAAGTCTTCCTGGCAACACTCTGAAGACCTACTTTTTTTAACAGCAGCCAGCAAAGGAAACATTTATTCTTACTATTCAGACATCTCAAAGATTTATTATAAAATCTTAATGTAAATATCAAAACTTTTCATCCTCTTATGCTGCACTTCTCTAGAAAGTCTGTACATTTCCTGATCAGTGAAGCAGTAAATTTTATTCAATATCAAAAGAAAACTAAGTATAGAAGTGGGAAGTAAGGTGGGCGTAAGCAGCTTTGAAGTCAGAACACGATGCATTTTGCTAGGAGTAAAGAGAGGGAAAATGGACTGTGCAAGGAATCTTTAGGAAGAATTTTGCAGAACTCACTGTATAAACTGTAAAAATCCCTCAGAATTAAGAATAATTAAAAAAGAAATCTGTGTCCTAGAAGACATGGCAATCAAACCATGTGACAGACCCATATGCAACTCCAAATCTGTCCTCATAACTGTCTGTGTCTCACAAAAGACTCACACATGTAACTATTGGAAGAGTATCTTATACAATTTGGCATACAAGTTCTATGATTAGCAGATGAAGAGGGGGAGGAGGCAGAGAGGAAACATATCAACTGACACCCATCAACCATTTAAATTGTTTAAAATATCTGAAATATTGTTTTGATAATGCTATATATAATCCTGAATTCGGAAAAAAATAATATGCAAGTAATATTTTGGTTTATAGGAACAAATGGTCCGTTTTTTTTTTTTTTTTTTACAGTGCTATTTTAAAATATGTGCCATTGAACAAGGGAGTCCAGCCAGCTACCAAGTGGCATACTGACAAGATGAGAAACAAATTCAGGAAGATATGATTCAGAGGGGGCACACGTTTGTTTTTAAGCGAGCCATTCATTTTCACCTCTGCAAAGTGAAATCCCTGCATTAGTCAAAAACTCCAATACAGGTAGTTTATACTTCTACAGCAAAAAATCACGCTGGCAATATTTCTTCCTTTTTTTTTTTTGCCTGTTGGGCTGCTGGTTTTCCATGCACCATCCATGTTAATTATTAGGTAGACAGAAGAGCTGTTCAACCAGTTCACTTCCCCTATTCTTGAACAGATTGTTTGAGACATAATATGAATACTAATTAACGACAAAATATCTGTCAGTGTTTTGAAATACGGACCAAGATAGCACTTTCTTAAAGTATCCTGTATAGTTCTGATACAATTAGCCCCACTGGTCATAAGCAAGGTCAAAAAAAATCTCTGAAGGATTTGAGCAAAATTGGCACCACTTTTGGCTCAGATTCAGTGGGAATTTTGCAGAGTTCTTTAAAAAAACACATAAAAAATCCCTCTGTTCCTAACATACTTGTTTTTATCTTACGATGTAATTAATAGAAAAACAGTGTTCCTAACGTGCCACCATGCTATGGAAGGGTGGATGCAAGGGCGAAAGAGGGGAAAAGGGTCAAAACACGGCCACAGGTTTGCAGCGACTGTATTTCAGGGGGACATAATTTAGGATAAGGGAAGGAGGAGGGATGTTCCTCTCCTCTTTCCCAGTGACTTGGTCATGAAAAGCAAGCATAAACAAACAATCAGCAGGGGCAAAGCAGCAAACCAGTACAAACACTGTTTCAGCAGATTTTAAGAGGTTGTCTCTAGAATGTTTGCAGCACTATACAGAAAATTGTTAGCAGAGTAAAAAGCGTTTAGAATAGAGAAGACATCATAGTATCTTGTTCACAGTACTGAAATCTTACAACGGGAGATGTCACAATGTATGGTGTCAGTCCTTGTGTTGTGAAAGTGTTCTGCAAAACCCTGCTAGAACCTTGCAACAGTTTATCTTTTTGGAGCACCGACAAGGATAACAGAAGATCTTTCAGGCTATAGATTCACAGCGTATCAAGTCTAGAGGACTCACATATCCAGTAAACTCAGCATAGAAACAAAACTAAAATATAATGGATGTGTATTTATACACTAGATGTCTGAGCTTACATTGATGATTTAATTTTCACTGCAGCCCATACACGCTTTTCCAGTGCTAAAATTTCATTAAAGATTTGACAAACCAAAAATAAAAAACTTGTACTGCTGAGGTGCTCACTTTTACCAATTTATTTCCAATATAGCTCCACAGCAGCGAGCAGTTTATAAATGGGGCCTCATGTTGCTTCACATTTCTTGTCTTTTTATTTTCATTTGTATCACTGCAAGTTAAATGAAAGGTGAGTCTTAATAAGCTGACATAATATTTTAGCAGCTATTTTGCTCATTAGCACAACCGTAAATAATCAAGGGAAGTCAGTGGACAATCTGAACCTCAGACTATGCAACCATACTCTTAACAGATAGGAACACTAAGCTCTTATTTGAGAATTACTACTTTTCATAGTGTAGCTGTGCTGCAGGAATTACGTATAATACAGAGCTAGATCACAGCTGATATAGAGGGAAGACAGTATAGTAGCAAATTATTACTTTATTTCACCTTTTGTTTTAAACTGCTTTCACTTTTGAGAAAAGCAGAAGGAAAGCATTCTATAGTACCATGGAAAGGAAAAGTCAGAAGAACGCTTGGTGCCACTTTGAACTGTTCTATCCCATGAAAAAGTTTTTAGCAGTATTATAAGTTAACAAAAGGACACAACTTATCTCCCACAAAATACAATTCAGGGAAAGAAACAATGAGAAAAACAGACTTAATTGGACATGAGGACTAACTTAAGATGCTGATTAGCAAGAGAATGCTATAATTATTACTACTTCGAAAGAAAAAAGAAGAAATAGGATACCTATAGATAAGCACTGAGTTGGGTTTTTTAATTAAAGGCCAACAGCAACTATGGGAATTTTATGAAACTTTTCCTGCTGGTATTATTAAAACTTGCTAGTGATTAACTGGCATAATACAAAAATTGCAGGTAACTTCATACGGAGACTTTTCAACCATTCACCCACAAGTATTTAGGCC
This sequence comes from Chroicocephalus ridibundus, assembly GCF_963924245.1. NCBI lineage: Eukaryota > Metazoa > Chordata > Aves > Charadriiformes > Laridae > Chroicocephalus > Chroicocephalus ridibundus. The sequence goes on from NC_086287.1 coordinate 36,522,207, forward strand.
AATGTTAATAGTTGCACCATATGGACAAAGGTGTGTTTCTTGGCAAGGATGGAGTCAATAAGCAATCAGCCAAATCTTTGTTATGAATGCAGTTTGGTGTCTGAGTGACTGCTGCCCTTTAACAGGTCAGGGTACACAATAGATTCAGTGACCCCCCGACCTAACAGTGAAATAACCCACCATTATGTTCAGTCAATGTAAATAAGCATAACTGACAACGCGCTAATAGGCTGCCTCTGGTCAGCCATGTGTACCTCTGACCTTAATGAAGACCTAAATCAATTAATACTCCAGGCAATAAAGACCTCTGGCTGATTAAGTTAGATAGAAATCATCTTTTCTAACGGGATTAAAGCTGTAAGGTGGTGAACTTTTTATTTAATATATGATAATCCTTTTTTCCTAGGGCCCTCTTATTTTAGCTAATGATGGTAAAATTGCTTTTTGCAATGTGAAATCTTTTATTCAACTACCTAGTGTGAATAAAGTTTTAAAGGTACCGTTTAGACAACAGTAATCGAAAAGCTTTCCGTTCACACTATGAACACAAATTGTATCCGACTAACTAATGTGGTTCTAATATACCACAACCTTCAATATAATTCACAAGTTTTTCCTGAACTGTTACAAATTTGTAGTCTAAAAAATCCACAAATGAGTTGACCACACACAGTTTATCTTGATACAGGCTTTCTTTTGAGAACATGTGTACAGTTATCAGTAGCTAAAAGATGAAGGATATATTCCTAATGAAAAATAAAAAAAAAAGTTGTGATTATCTTTGACTAAAAAAAATGACACTTATAAGAATCGACGTATAACTTAGCAAAATGCTTGCATATCATACTCAAAACTCCAGAACTTCCCTTTAAATAAAATAATATTTTTTCCTAGTTGGGTCAAAAAAGTATAATTAATCTATAGCATATTTTTGCTACCTTATTGAAATAGTCATAACATTTCCACAATTTTCCGAGATTTATAACTCAGTTTTCAAATGCTGTGATTCCAGTTTGCTAATCCTCATTTTGGGATGGAGCTTCATATGTTTCCAAATGTATTCGATCACCTAAACTACAAGGCTACAAAACACATCTTTTTGCATTGTTCTTCAGTATTAAAGTTTATTTATCCAAGTGTGATTTAAATTTTTCTCTTTGAGCTTATATATATTTTTGGGTTGCAAATTCACAGGATAATTTTTATCAAGAACTGAAATAAAATACTGCAATTTCATGGATGCTAAACTAGACTGTATGTTTTTTTTTTTACCTGCAGTTTAGCAAAATTAAGATACACCGTCCCACAAAGTGATATTTGACACTGAGCACAGTGTCATAATGCTACCAACACACCTAAAACTTTTGTGCATTTCCTATTTGGAAATTATTCCAAAGAGAAGCATCATGTCATGCAGTGTGCATGCACTGAGCAGCACAAAAACTGGCAGTCCTTTTAAAAGGTTGCTAACTAACTTGACAATGCATCTGAAGAAGCCACAACATTAACTGGTATGAATAATAAATCAACCTCAAAAAACTACACCCAGATACCTCCTATTCATACTCTGTGCTACCCAACTGTAAACACTTCTGCAATCCTCTAAAAATCAAACAATTCAAATTGAGCCTTTAGACTGTCCTGGATTTACAGCAGGCAATCTCATATAATACATTCCTGAAGGTCTGTACTACCTTGAAATTTAACAAAATGCTATATGCACAGACTTGAGAGGGACAATCAGGTCAGAAAGCTTAAGAGAAGGCAAGATCAAAGTTTCAGCTTGAAAACCATTTTTTAAAAACCGTTCTATCCTATCACAGAAAATTGTAATATTTGCGTACATATTTTTGGCAATGTGTTGGTTAAATTTAAATCTTGATCAATGCCAAATCAATTTTATTCTGCTCTACAACTGACGGAAATAAAAACCACACGCTTCTGATTTACAGAAGACAAAGATTCAGAAACTGAAATTTTCACAAAAATCCCACCCCAAAAGCTGTCATTCACATTCCAAGGGAGTTTGAGACACAAAACGAAAATAAACCTAACTTATAAAGTCAGCAACTGTAGTTGCAAACGTCTAGGAAAGGTTCCAATAAAGTGGGTGAAAAAGCCTTGCCATCTAATATACGCACATGGTCACGACAGCTAGTCTGAAGTCTTCTCCAGGACTCTTGTTTTGGTCCATTGGGAATCTCCAATACACAGAGAGGAAATGAAGAAAATGGAGGTTAAATATCCTTTACTTACTATGCATCTTTCGGACAATGTCCTGTACTGGCACACAGGCCACATATTGTTTCTTTATGGAAAATTACAGTAGACAGTTCAAAGACTTAATTGCCATAGAGGATAAACTGTTCTCCACATCCTCAAGGATGTTTTTTTCCTAAATAGAAACAGAGCCACCTCCCTACTTGAAAATGAGCAAGCTAACAAGAGTATTAATCTTTGATGCACTCCTTCCTTGACAGTGGAATCCTAGTCTTCGTGACTATTAATCTGTCACCTTTTACAAAGCCTACCATTTCCTCTCTAGCTTTTGAAAAAAATCATTAGTTCTCACACAACCACATTAGCAAAATCTGCCAACTGTGAAGAATTGCAGAACACTCAGCTTTATGAATACACCTTATCTAAAAGATGGAGTAAAACCTCCAAACTCATTATCATTTACTCATTTCTTATTCGTATCACTTTGAATAAAGATACCAAACAAAAAAAATGAAAAAAAAGAACTAAGATTAGTGTATCCCATAACAATTGGGGTTGGGATCAGGAATGAGAGACTTAATCAAATCAATATTTACCAAGAAAAGTAAAGGCATATTCAGGGTCCAGAAAAACAGGGTGGAAAACATTAGTACCTAAAAGTGTACAGCGATGCAAATGACTCAATGTGGACATGGACTATTGAGCAATGGATAATGCGTTTTTAGAAAATGCGTATTCTGTCCACCACATCTGATGGTGGGTTTTTTTATTTATTAATTATATGTGCATAGATAAAGGAGGATAATGGGGGTCATCTGGATTTGTAAAATATCTGATACAACCTATTTGAAAATTATTTTTAACTCTCATAATTGTAACTCCTGTTAACTAGCCGATAGCCTGTAAGGAGAGAGTAATAAAAATGCCAATGTACTGACGGGGGGGCCGCAGGGATTGGTATTAGGCCTGATTTTGTTTAACATCTTCATTAAGTCAATGGAAGAAGGGATTAACAGCATGGTAATGAAACCCATAGAGGATACTAAATTAGAATGTGCACCAGCAGAAATAATAAAAATGGACACAGATAGGTTTGGAAAAAAGGCTTGAAATAAGAAAATGAGACTTAACTTAGGAGAAATGAAAACTCATGCCAGAACATATGGCAAAAATATTTTGAAATACAGATATTCATAACAAGGGAGAAAACTTGACTGCAGAAGTGCTGAACAGTTTATATTAAATCATAACTGCTCTTTACTAGAAGCTAGTTCAGTATAGGATAAAAGAAGACACAGTCTCTATTCTCATGGAACTAGTCTAATTCATCAGACCTACCAAATACTTGTTGCAGGATAAGTAACAACTACTCTTGGCTAATGAAAACATCAAATTTTCTAAAACGTCAGAAACTGGTACCATACCCTTTAGGAAAGGTATGATTTCTATATTTCAAAATGAATTGTGTAAAAGATCAGGTGATACCAAAGTTTCAGATGATTATTCAGAGTCCATGAAGAACTTTTTTCCAGAAGTTTTTACATTTCATCATTAACACTGATTTTCAATTTACAGGCTCATGTAGCCGCATTCAAAGTATGAAAAGCATTTTAATCTGTCAGGGTAAGATATAAAAATTTAAAAAATACTTTTTCCCCCCCTCTGTTAAATGGAAAATGTCTAAACCTTACACGAGGTTACATAAGCATTCATTCGGGGTTCCCATACAGTTCATTTGTGGTTTTGCTATTTATGACTATTATCCTAAATTTATTCTGATAAGGATAGCTTTATAATATATCAGCATTCTTTCTTTGTCAGTTCTGTCCTAGAAAAAAGAAAAAGATATAGCTAGCATGCTCCCATGACATTTCTCCCTCCTTGATTTCTACATTTTTCTCTATCTATGCTTACAGTTCTAGGGGACTGGAGAGCATATATAATGAGAAAGAGTAATTGTGTGGTAATTGTATCCACACACACAATATTTAAAGGAAGATAAATAAAAAAGGTAAAGTGATGTGATATCATAATATACCTATATGTGTTTATATTACAGGCTCTGTCTCTACTTTTATCATTAAACATACAATCTACTTAGAAAGGGATCTTGTAATACCTTTCCCACGTTAACCGAAGTTTCTACTGAGAATGTCTACTTACAGTAAACTAAAACATCAGTTAAACTATCACTATAGTGATAAAGCAGTCCAAGAAGGCACAGTAGAAATTTCTAGATTGAAGTTTCTACTTACAAGAAGGGTGTTATTGCTTAAAGCTCTACCACTGTTCTCGAATACAACATCCAAGGAGAATCAAGACTGCCGTCATAAAAGCCTATGAAGAGTGAGTTGTTTTTTTCCCATTACTACCTGTTTTTACAATCCTTACTCATGCCAACTGTCAAATAGGTTAGTGTGATTATAAACAGAAGAGGGACAGCTAGGCAGAGAAAATACTCTGCATTGAAAGGTGAAAGCTGTTCATCACACAACAGTAATTCACAGTGTATGAAACACATTAACACCGTGACATTCTATTCTTACAGAAAAGATTGCGTTCCCAGCCCTTACTTGGCTTAATATTCTTCCTCAATATATGCTTTTCATGAATATCACTGGCTACTTTAAGATACTGGTTTGCGATAACTGGGAGACAGTAAAGAAGCAGTTCCGTAAAATCAGGAATTAGTTAACTGAAAACAGTTAACTGTAGTAACTATTACTAAGCTAAAACTGATAGTTCTCATTCTAGCCACATAGTGTGGTTTCATATTTTACCTTAAACACTGACCTTTTATCAGAATTGCAATGTGGAAAAATACCACTACATCTCTAAATATGCAATCGAACAGATTTTACTATGTACCTTTCAGAGGGAAGATTTTCTCTTGGATTGGCAGCACTTCGTGACAAGAAGTTACCTATTGACTACGTGGCAACTTGTAGCATTTAAAAATTAAGTTTCTGTAACAAGTTATATTTAGTTATTATATTATATTTAAAGTCTGTATTATAATTGGACTGTAACTTTATTATATTCTGTGCTGTAAAAGGTATTAATTTGTGTATGCAGTTAGAATCCTATATTATACATTTTCGAATCATGGTTTTTTTTGTACATTCACCTTATTGTTCTCTTATAATACTTATTTTCACAGAACTTTCTACATACATCCTTTCTAAAAGGATGTAACTTGGGAACTGGAAATTGCAGTATATTGACAGTACATTAGTAACTGACATTACTAATAAAATACGTATCTTTTGTTCTGCCAACCAAGCTGCAATCATATTTTTATCCATCTTACATCAAAAAGTGAGGTCAAGAAACAGTGCTTGCAAACTCACCATGTGCTTAGCACTTTTTGTTTGCATTATTTAATGACAGTAGTTATTGTAGCTAGTAAAAACTAATTGCAGAGTCAAGCCCTCTGATATAAAAATTAGTACAAAGCAAAGCATTGAAACTAAAAGGGGGTAAATAAGAGGAAGGGAGGGGCAGAATGCAGTAAGGAATAATACAGTAATCAGGTTAATCAGCTGTGATATTGCAGACATCCACGTTCAAATCCCTTCTTTGGTATTTTCTTTTTCCCGGTAATGGCAGCGCTGTTGCGGCAACAGGCAGTCCAGGAAGCACATCTCTCAGTGTCTTCTACTGGAACTGTTCTAATTTGTTTAAATAAACTCATGTTCTTTGACCAAGACTCTGTTCTGTTTCTTGATGAGTGTTCTAATCAGTATGCTAGAAGTTAATATAGGATGGAAAGATTCCTCTCTATGAGAAAAAGTATTAGTAAGGACCTGAAAAAGCTTTACAATGAACATTAAATCAAAACTGATACAGTCCTGATTATGATTTCTACCTTGATAATCCAACATTATTCAAAGAGAAACAACCCACTGAAATTCTAAGAATTCCAAACTGCTATGAAATGGTCATTGTTACCTTCTAGCTTTTTTGAAATAATAAGCATTTAGCAATAGGAAAGATACTTAACATAGAATAAGCCTTACACTGCAGAACATTTGGACCGATGATCCTGTACGAACGCAATTTTTGTGAAATATTTAGGCTACTTCAAAAGAAGTGAGATGATAAAATGGAAATCATGTGGGGAAGGTAGACTTTAAAATAAAATCAAAATACTTACAGAAGCCTAATGTGAACCTGAGATGTGACCATGATCTTCTCTTTGAAGTATAATGCTTAAAACTTACTCAAGCACAGAAATGATGAATTAGAAACAATACCAATGGCATTACTATGAGAAAATCTTTGAACTTTTTATTTGAATTTTATAAATAATCAATAGAGTACCTCTTCAAAAACAGAGGCTGTATCAAAGTCTCCTAAGAACAGTTTATATGTCTAATTTTGCTTTTTGAGCTTTGGATAATTATAGGTGCTTCACCGAAAATATGACCTTGTATGACAATACAAGTGTCTAATATTTTGCTCGTTCAACCCAACAGAAAGAGCTTCTAATTATCAGCTAAACAGTGCACAGTATTTGAAAAGTACAAAAAAATGCCATAATTTCCAGTCATGAAAACTGTCTCATATAAATTTTGCATTCTATTTACATGACATATAAAATTGAAGTTGCATGACTTGACTGTTCATCTATCAATTTTAAGTCACGCTTTAGGGTTTTGTGAAAAGACTGGGTTTTGTTGTTAAAAAAGTTTGGCCTAAATTCAACCAGCAAGAATGATTTGTTATGAAGTCCAGTGAAGTCCAGTGAACACATAGCATCCTTCAATGCGTGATTCCAGAATTTGAGCTTTGCAGTGTAACTGCACAGCATTTAACTCCGAACCTCAGGGTTTCTGCCATTCAGGCCTGAAGGAGTTAAATTTTATAGCTCTTCAACCAAAAAAACAATTACGTGTTTTTGCAGAAAAAATATCACATGCTGATAGTGAATAATTAAATGCTCAAACCAAAGAGAAATGAACTATTTCTGTGATGTATGTTTTGAACTTCTAATAGCTAGTCTGATCCTTCCGAATAATAGCTGTGTTAGAATCAGGAAGGGCACTAATGGGGAATGAAGAAGGCTATGAAAGAATAATGCATGTAATATGAAGAAAGGTGGAGAAACAGAGTAATTTCAACTGAATTTTTTATTTGTTGTTTGTAATGCTAACTCATGGTGTCACGGACTCTTATGTAAAGGAATGTTATTCGTTGTTCACCCTGACCTTGTAAAGCGATACAATGCTTGGATTTTGTGCTAAATTTAGTAGAAGCAGAAATGGCACCTTGCAGGACTAGGCTCCGTATGCAGAACAAGCTAAAGGTGAAATGCAAACAAAATAAGCCCTTTAAAACACCATCAGAGAACAATAAATCAGCTCAACACCTTCCCAACACAGGAAATTGAGAGTTAACCAGTGTACCCAATTTTAATTTTTTTTTAAAGGAGGAATAAATCTGCTACAGGGAGCTGGCTTGATAGACCTTTGAAGGTCTTCAAAACTCTCACTAATATGTTATTCTCTAAAAAATATTCCCATAATTCTGCTGTCTCCCATCATTCCTTGCCTCGAGATTCATCTGTCAACTTTGATGCATCTTTTAAAGTACCCCTCCAAGCCTAAAAACCATGACTGCAGACCACAGAAGAGAACTCTTTGCTTTGAAACTATCTGATCAATCAGAAGATCATTTACCTGCAAGCATTATTTGGTGAAGCTAAAGCGGCACATCAACCAGCAGCATCTGAAGGCTGAGGCAGCAAAACGTCAACAACAAATTGTCATTGGCATTCCATTTATGAACCTTCAAACAGCATCAGATCTTTTCCATGGGAAACCAGATCAGGTCAGACTGGAGCTGAATATTTCTTAACAAGCTAACCATCAAAAGAACTTACGTTTTGAATAAAAAGGCTATCATTTGTTGATTTGAATATCAAAGGGATCCACTGCAAACTCCCAGTCTAGAAAAACCTCCCTAAGCTACACCAGACAGGTGTTTAATAATCTATTATTAAGGTACTATTTTAGGTTACTCAGAATCATAAAAAATAGCTGTAACTGTGAAGCTGCAAATGGGACTGCACAAAGAAATGAATGCTATTAACATACTATTAACAATTCAAAAGAATGAGTTGACATACCAATCAAACTTGTTAATTGACTGTCAATGGCCTGTCCCTGAATATACAACATGACTGCATTATATATTTCAAATGCTGACAGGAAGACAGTTTCATTTGCATTAACTTCATAAACTGATCAACAACCAAACTGCCACATACATTTATAATGGGAAGCTGAATCATTTCAATATTCATGCAGCTCTGTAATTGTAAATTAGGTGCTGGCAAACAATACAATACTGTACATACTCTAAAATATCCTAAATTTCTCTGACCTACTTTCTTTTTTATTTTAAAAGAGCAGTGGAGAAAACTTGTCTCTTACAGAGATGATTATTACTTTAATTTATGGTTCATGCCTTCGGCAAAATTTGTTTGCAACCTAGTTTGCAACCATAGTTTATAACTCTACTCTAAATGCGTTACTGGTCCGCAATATATGAGGCACGCAAGGTGATGTAAAATTTTTCTTGCTTTAGTCTGTGAAGTGTAAATACTATTAAAATACAGAATAAATCTGTAAAAAAAAGTGAATGAAAATCTGTACTATTTCCCTGCTATGACACAAAGCAGATGTCAGCACTGAAACCACTGAAACTTTCTAATTAGACATTGAAACATGTAATTTAAAGTGGAAAGTATTGTTCTTGCACATCCTTCCCTATGTCCTAGAATTTATTGCCCTCAGAGGCCCTGTCTATATAAAGTATGTTTCCTAAAAATATCTCATAATTACACCCATTCAGTTTCATTGGGATTGACGGTGATAGCAGCTGAAATGGCTGTGATAGTGCTGCCATTTTAGCCAAATGGTTAGTCAGATAGACTCTGAGCAAAGTCACAAATCATAGGAGTTCAGAGCAGAAGTGCTTGTGGCTTTTCTGTATTTCTGCACATATTTATTAATCCAGCGGAAATGACCAAGGACTGATAATAGCAGGAAAATGACAGAAAGAATTCCCAATAAAAGACACAGGCCAACATCTTTCACTTTTCCTGTTTAGGATGTCCTCCTGCAACACTTACTATCTTGCATTTCTGCTTACTGAAAAATACAGTTGTAGCTAAGCTAACAGAGAAGTCTTCAAATGTTTTCATTAATGACTCCGGGTATTAGTGTCTATTTGTATGCTTTAACCATATAGGGTAGACAAGAGAGGAGAAATTCGTTTTTATTTGTTCATGAAGTGCTATAGGCATATTTATCACTGTTTATATAGAAATAATAATACCTCAGTCACTTTGAGAATCACAGAAATGAAGCTAAGCATAAATGTCGCAAATGAGGATTAAGTCGTGAGGGTCTGGAAGTGTTCCACTGAAGGCTAAGTAGTAATTGATCAAAAATTCTGAAGTTGTCAGGTCAGTCGCATTCCCTCTATATCTTTATGACCCGGAGGTGTACAAGCAAGTTTTAAACATCTCAACTGTAAATGCACGTTGTCTTCTTTTCCCCTCTTTTATTATTACTACTTTCATGCTGTCAATTCAGCAATCACTTCCCTGGCTTTAAAGTTATTGCAAGAAAAGCCTAGCACTATACACTAGCATAACCATACAGATATCACATAAACGTCCAATAAATCTGCAGTCATGACAATCTTCTCCTGCATTTCCTTTCAGATAAAGAATATCAGAGGACAATTTCTCTGCTGTATATGTGAGCTGCTATATTTTAGACTTGATTATTTGTAGTATAGATGTAAGACTGAGAAGCAAAAAATATTCACATTTATTGTTCTAGCAACTGCAATTGAAGACTAGTAAAAAAAAAAAAAAAAGGCTAACAAATGGAAATAGAAAACCTTTAGAAAAGCTGAATATAGTGGAGCCACTGGGGTGATGGCAGTCCCAAATCATCCTAGCTGGTAATCATGAAAGATTACTTATACTACAAACTAGATATTAGCTTTGATATCTTCCCTGAAGTATAAGCTGAGTAACTGTCATACTGAATAACATCATATGATGGGTACTGCTAAGTTCTTACACTGACAAAACAGGGATCATTAAAGCTTCAACATTCTTTCAGGTAATCAATGTAATATAAGCAATACGTGATTAAAAGCATTTAAGACATGAAAAGCGTCAAGGTAAAGAAGAGCTCATTACTCAGAGGATATAGATTCTATAAAACCAGCCTTCTTAGGAGGAGCTGGCCATTTATTACTGGTGCTAATAGTAACACACAAGTACAGTGAATTCAGTAATTCATGCTTCAAGATTTATAAAATTTCATCAGAAATTATATATATAGCTGAAATATAGGCACATATACATATTAGTGTAAGAGAAATGATGTGACATACGTTCATGTTTCAAAAAGACACTTGATTAAGAAGCTACAGTTTGTCTGCACTGCTTCAAAATTTACATTTGAAATAGTTCCATTCTAATTTACTCAAATATACATTTTCAATGAAATTTTCACCACCTTAGCTGAACTCTTCCTGACTTTCCTTAGCCTGTGGCCAGCATAGTTTTTGTAGGTGGGGGTAAAAACCCCTGTCCTTGGGAAGAATGAAACTTTCTATCATGCAGATAAAGTCCCATCCATGTGGGAAATGGTGCCGCCCTGGAGATCAGCATGAGACCAGAGAACTAATCTGGGCACAAAACTTGATTATCACAGAAGTCATAATCATTATCTTTTAAATGGAAGACAAGCTTCTCAAGCTTCCCTGTCTTTTGATAGCTTACAAAACATTATGGACATTTTATAAGACAAAAAGGATTAAGTCGAACACTTCTAAACAGTACAGAGCTGCACATACACCGTTTGTTTTGGATGAGGATGGTGAGTACAAGAAACATGTAACCAGTGTTTTTGCTGAATGCATTACTGTCAGTCACTCGGCTGATTAATGGCAAGATCAGGACTTGCATTATACTGTACTGTAGAGGTAGAAGGGTTCAAGCAACTAATCCCATCCCAAATTCATAATTGAACAATGAGCAGTTTAACACAAACCTGTCTGTATTTGCTATTTTTATAAGGAAAATTTGATATTAACAAATAAAAAATTTATTGTACCTTACTGGGAAAATATTCAGAGGATTAGATGCCTAACAAAAACATGCTAGCTTGCATTACAATCCTGTTTCCATTCCCACAGAAGAAACACCATTCTGAGATGTGCTTTAGTCTGAATCACTATTATGGTTCTTAAAAATACAGTAAATAATAATTTAAATTAAGTGGTTCACCCAGCTGGATTGAAAAGAAAATATTAAAGGGGTAAGGTGTTCCATATTCCTGAACATTTGTGCAATATCAGTGCTTATTTTGTGTGGGAAAGTACAAAAATATTAGCATTGGCTTATGCTTACTTCTTGCATACAGATGCCAAGGAGAACGCAAGAGGAAAAAGAAGCAATTCCATAAATCTAGAATATGCCTTGTATTAAACATACAGTTCTAACATTAGTCTAATTATTGAGAAATGATAGGAGTAGCATAACAAGGAAGCTCATTTATTGATGATTTCAACTATAGTTTTAGTATTACCATAAAGGGAGATATAAAAACAAATATATATATATAATATTAATATATCAGAGATGAAAAATTAAGCACCTATCAGGAAATACCAAAAAATCAGGATACATATGGAAACTTTATGTATATTTGATTATGAGTGAACTATACATGCATTTACATTACAAATGTACATTTATATTTAAGAAGGTAAACCTGAACTTATTTGCAGAATGTTCAGAGTTACGACAAACACATTTAAACAATCAACATTAATAGACTTTTGAGATGCTTTATTGCTTAACTTTGATATTAGAAGAATTACTGTTTTTCAAGACAGCTGGTGCTTTCTTGACATTGCTTTCCAGTTGCTACACTCCATCTTCTTAGTATGTAAAGGGATTTTTCTTGAGAGGAGTCACAAAAACGCAACTTTGAAGTTTCTACCTGCAGATACCTTTTATTTACATTAAGTGAATCTGTTACACTTTTCCTGCTGAAGACTCTGCAACTCACTGCATACGTAAAGTGATTTTTTAATTTTTCCTGAAAGCTGATCAATCATGGGAAGCAAGTAAAGAATATATTTCAGCCTAGGAAGTTTTTTGTTAGTTTCTCAGGCATTTAAAGGATAAAATAGAGAGAATTAATGTTTTGTAGCCACAGAAAACTCACCATCACCCAGTCTTTACATAATTCATTTATAGAATTCAAATTTACTGCTAACTTTATAGAATTTAGGAAAAAATAACCTTCCAGATTTGTTACTGTTACAAAGAAGAAAGCTAGAACTTCACACAATGTGAGCTGCAGACAGACTTGACTGAGATTCTTCAGGCACTTCCTCAAACACAGAATAAGATCTGACAGATTCCTTCACATGGGGGAAGGCCCAGAAAGAAAATGTTTGGCAAATGTTAAGTTATTCATTTAAGGAATATTCAAAGACTTTCCACCCCACTAGCAGAAGAATGCTGGTACTGTATCCAGAGGACTCAGTCACAAATAAACTTATCTTATTATAAATCTCTCTTTTAATGTGCTCTTTATCCAAGGGCTGAGATCAATCTAATAACTCCAGAAATTATATACATTTGATAACATTTGTCAAAGTCCAATTTAGCATGACTAAGACTCACTTGTCTATCTACCAAGAAAATTCTAACAAAGTTAAACCAGCAGGAAATAAAATCGAGTGTGTCTCATCTGAGCACGTGTCACAAAACAGCTGCAACATTTGTAAGTGTCCAAACCACACCAGTAAGCCACATTAGTCGCATGACCCCAACACGACAAAAAGTAAATAAAATATTTTTCAGTAATACAGTTGCAGTTAGTGCTAATATATTATTTACTACACTTATCCCAGCCTTCACAGGAATCCCATCCTGTTCAATTGTCATTATTATAATGACCCCCTTTCCACAGAGGCAGGGAACTGGCACGTATTCAGAGAAGCAAACAGAAGCCTCTTCTGCTGGTGGATTAGTCTCAACATTGCCAATCTTGTTTACTGGGTATTTCACCTTGATAGGAGCAGTTCTCAGGTTGCCCCTTAATGACAGAAAAATCTTATTAACAATTTAGGGCTTTTAACGCCCAATTTTCCAAAGCGAGAATGTCCTTGCAATTTCTTCCTTTGGTATATTCATGACTTTTACTGCCATGAAATTAGACTGTTGTAGAAGTCTAGTATGTTACAGATTTCAGTGGCATTGATCTGCTGTATCAGCTCTGATCAGCCTTCAATTGCCAAGACAGTGAAGAGGGCTTCTTTCTTCTCTACAAGCTAAGAGGGTTTCTTTCTATCATAGAGGCGTTGGGTTTGTCTGTCCTAACTGCTAAAATATGGATGAACCTAAGGATGATAATTACCTTTAGATATAGAAAATGCACACATTAGATCTCAACAGAATTAACTTGCTGTCTTTCTTCCACCAAACCAAGTATGTAAAACACGTAATTTACAATGCCTCATTCAATCAACTCAAACTCTATCCATTATAAGCAAAATTATAGTATAACTGTACCCTTGTTTTTTTAAAGGTAAAGCATATAGATGTTTAAAAGTTTACTACGTCCCTGTCAGGAATACAATACCAATGACGCAACAACAACAACAAAACCCAGAAATAAAAATCACCAGGAAACAACTGTTTTACTATTTCAGTCTAATATAACTATATGGCAAAAACCATGTTGCAACAATCCGATTTCCTGCTTATACCATGTACCTCATAACCCATGAGGCCTACATAGTATATGGATGTGCTATGCAACCATTTAGTTTCCAGAAACATTCCACAGTGCTCAGAATTTGTTTTAGTGTTGGACCATTTAATTTCTTTACAATGTCTTAACAATTCACGCTGTATTTTTAAATGCAAAACCCTACCTTAGTAGTCTGTGAAAACTATTATTTCCTATATACCAAAAGCACTCCAGAAATAACGTGCCTATGTTATATAAAACTCAAAATGTTACAGAATTTTAACCTTAGACTTCCAAAGCCTTCTTCATTATATGCTGAACAGAAGCTCTTTGAAGTCTTACAGACACCTCTATTGAAGCTCTCAATGACCACTGAGAATTTTGATCTGGAAGCCCACAGACAAACATTCCATAGTCCACCTTGAGACATTTAGGAAAAAAGCCTGCCCCTCTGCAACATGAGTGGTTGTGCATGTATGCATACATGTACACATACAGAAATAAAAATAAACATAAGCATACTATCAACACTATCTTTATATACTATGTATACAGACTAGAAATGTGTAACTTAAAATTCTATATTAATTTTGTCACTTAAAAGCAAGCTATTTCTACAAATCAGTCAGACTGCACAACTTCGATTATAACCTCTTCTATATCCATCATTAGAATTAATTCTTTATTAACACAATCACAACTACATTTTATGTGGGAGCCCTGTTTCACGTAGGAAGCAGATGTTTACAGATTACAGGGTTGGTTTCTTTGCTTTTTCAAATCTGTGTTTTCTTCTCCCATCCACCACACAGTACCCAGCTTTGAACGGCCTCCCAAACAGGAATCTTGCATTCTGGTAGTTTCACCTTCCTTGACTCACTCACATAGCACTATCATCATCCTCCTGAGAAAGCAAGGATCATGCCTCATTTCACTCACCTGGTACTCTAAATCAGGAAGAGCAGGGAGTACTGCTGGGTTCCACTGACCTCCCTAATATATCTTGCTCACTAATTTGAAAGAGTATGGAATCGGCAGGTGTCTGGAGGCTAAGAAAAAGATGAGGAAACACGACCCTGCTCTCCCCAGACAGGAACTCTATTCAGTATCTCTCTCAGAAAAGACAGGAGCATAATTTTCTCTAGCGCTGAAGTTACACAAGTAACAAGATAGTGAATTACGGTATTAATCATTCTCCATGCAGACAAACGGGCACTATTCCAGAGTTCTGAGACTCCACAGAAATAAAAATGAACAATGAGAGCAATATAATACTAATTTGGAAGTAAAGAACTGAGACCTAGTACAATTAAACAATTTGCCCAAGTTTCCAAAGGTAGTCTTATATGTGAAACAGATATTCAAATGCTTTTCAGTAAGCATCACAAGACCTTTCTACCTTTCACGTCCCACCTTGACCAGTTATGCTTTAGATCTTTTAGTCCAGCCTCTCTGAATTATCAGTAAAACAATGCATATAGATCTATAACATGACTCCAGTAACAGTAACACCATGTGTTCTGAAACATGGCAGGTGACGTTCCTAATCAGATTACTGTTTTCATGCACGTTGCTTTCATCCTCAAAAATATTTTTTTAGTTGTAATTTATCCAAGTATATTAAAAAGCATTTTAATTCATAGTAAAGTTTTAATAGTCAGGAAGCTGTTCCTGAAGGGTATGTGACTAATAGCTCTGGAGACATAACACAATGTTTATTTACAAACGTACACAGCATCACCCAGAGCTCCTGGAAGTCAGTCTGTCAGTAAAGCTTAAAGTTATTCTAGGGGAACACCAGAGTCTAGTCTCCAGGACAGCTGAGTCATTTGCTTCGCAGTAACTGAGAGAGTACTGCAGTATAATGTTCTGAAATATCAACTGAGTTAAGTCAAAATTGTTATGCATAGTGAGAGCAGTCACCCAGTTTGAAAAAAAGGATGTAACATATTTGTTTTAAAACTTTTTTATAGGATCACAGTAGAAGTGAACAAAAAGTCCTGTAATGATAAAGCCGCAAGCCTTGCAATATCCAAGCGCCTCTTGAACAATTAATGAATCTGACAGCATGATCTCTGTGAGATACTATTGCACTGCTAATACAACCCAAAACATTCTGACGTGCTAAAATGCAACCCCACAAATAACATCAGTTCCTATCAGTCTGACCCCCAATACCTGAGCTGTAGAGTCCATCACCTTAATAATAAATAATATTAACTTATGAAAATACAAACAATATTGTTGTCAAGTGTATATCTCGAGTGTGCCTTTAGCAGAAATTAGATCTCTAAACAAAAGACTATTATACCTGAAATTCCTGCCCAAAGTGCTAAGAAAGTGCAAGTTTTCATAGTACCTTTCACTCAGTACTTAAGGCTTTGCTTACACATGTGCATCAGACCTGCCCACACTAAAAATCTCTGGATATTCCGTATATCTAAGTGGTAACAGGACCTACAAACTATGAGTTCTCTAACTCTGTGTCTTCTGCCACAATAATGTCAAAATATGTAAGCGTCTTTGTTCAGCTGACTTTAAAAAACTTACTACGAGATAGCAAACTGGAGAAACCCGACTTAAAGTGTACAGTTTCTGAACTCTCAGTCCCATCATTCAATTCCATGGAGCAACACCATCTTTGGTATCGTTGCTTTTACAACTAGGACAAAAAATTGAAATAGTCACAGACAAAGGAACAAGAATAACTATGGCATGACCTAATACAATGCCACGGGGAGGTTTCACCTGCATCTATACCTACAGCAGAAACTTAATCTCTTGTTTTAAGCGAGTGCTACAAGGAATCTCTGTCAAACTAATAAAACCTTTTTAATTGCAAACACACACTTCTTGAAACTATACATATTAATGGATTAACTACTACATGAATTAAAATTATGATTTTAAGTAAATCTTACATCTGTATGTCTCAGTCCTTATGATAAAACAATACATGTCTTTAAGATATTTCAAATCATTCAAAACCATCCTAAATCTTTCAGTATACTAACAGACTGCAAATACGCTAAATTTTTAAAGCTTGTTATACTTAAATACTATAATTATATAAGCACTTGATCTGGAAGCCAAAGTTTAAAGATGGAATAGAAATTTCTGGTTTTCCCTAACCATGACTAGCTTTTCAAAGTGCAGCTTAAAAATAGTATCTTTATGGATCTTCCATCTACTGTTTATTTTGTTAATGCAGTTTAAAGGCATTATCTTTAATACCACTACAGCTGAAACTAATCTCTATCTTTCTTTAGCGCTTAAAGTACCATCTTTTCACCACTTTTTTTTGAGGGCTGCAGTTGCATCAAGACATATTTATAATCAAAATCTTAAATCAGATGGCATATGCGTAGCTATCAGAAAACCTACAACCTTAACAGAGAATATTTTAAGTCTTTCTGTGAGAGAAATGGGACCCACAAACGTAAAAAGATAAATCTGAAAGAAAACTGTAACTGAGATTTCTCATTTTGGAGCTGTTATTAAACCCCTAAAAGCTAAATGCATTTTTGCTGAGAAAACAATCTCTCTCGTCAAAAACAATTCAGAACAATCCCAGGTCCTAAATTGTTGAGGAAAGAAAAGTTGGTTTCCTATTTGAAATTCCTCTGAATCTTCGGAATGCTCTGGATAGAACCTTACAGTGATTCACAGGCTGGTATAAATTTCAGAAGTCTATGCAAGTCAGCGTAAACTACAGGGAGCTGGAAGTAGAGATTGTGATTTGCAGCTGTTATTTATATGCATGGGTTTTAAAGCACAGTAAAGAGACAAGACAAAGTACTCCCTTTGATTCAATTCTCAATTTGGTTTTATACGCTTAAAATAAGCAGAGACTCAGGATAAGAGCTAGAAGATGCATGCGGCGCTTCTAATCAAAGTAAAGGACTAATAATACTTAACAACCTTGGTAACCACCTGATTACTTTTTGTAACTAGCCACTGAAAATTAATAGCCTTCAGAGCCAAACACATAATAACTGAAAAACTTAATATGAACAGGCAAATAGGAAATATAATTTAAAATAGAAAATTATATGGTTGAATGTGAGGGGGCAGAGAGAAAAAGCAAGTTGTGTAAGTAGGCCTATAATTTTAAAGTTTTTTCGCTTCACTTTCTTCTGTCCATAAATTTTATTCCATATTTATACTTCTTCAAACATCTGTCAGCTTAGACAGAGAAGAAACTTCAAACGCACTTGTGAATATTGTCATCTCAGACATGTTCCTCGTACAAGTACATATCAAGCCTACAATATACACACAGCAAACGGACACTTCTACTCTAAGACTTCCCTATTACATAGGAACTCTGCACATGATAGTAGTCCTTTTAGGTTTATTTAAAATTATTCTAAATTCTTTTTATGGGGTTGCCTTCAACTTGACCCTCAAGCATATTTACATGTTTAATGGACTGCATTTAATTGAAAAATCTGTTTAGAAAATAAAAATTAAGTAAATAAATAAAAATCCTGAAACAACTCTCAATTAAGTGTCTACTTTTGTAATTACTACTATAATCTTTCAGTTTAAATGGAATTAGTGTATCATACAAGAATATACCCTGGTAAAGCTAAAAGATGAGCATGAAACAAATAAACCCCAGCATTTTACCCTATTACTATTGCTTTGGTTTTATCCCTCCACCTCCCTGGATCTTTTAATGGCTACATTTAATTTTTGTATCCCAGCATTCTCTACATTACAATAGTATTTTCAAGGTGACACTTCATGAATATTATTAGCACCTCATAGCAAATAATAATTGCAGTGACTAAAAAGATTCTCATACCATGGGTAAATTTCTTACCGTGCCACTGCTCAGTGTATCAGTATTGTCTGTTTAGGACCATAATTGGCATGTAATAGACCAAAGTTTCACTCTAAGTTTACTTAGGTAAGTATAACTTAGAGTAGGATTTTATTATCAAATAACATTCAATATCCCTAAGTTCAGATGTATTGATGATGAATAAAATGAAAAATATATAACCCAAATAACCACTGTTATGGTTATTCAACTTTTATATAAAATCACGTTTTCAGAAAATCGCAATAGCTTTATTATATATGCCTGCTTCTAAAGTTTTGAGCCTCCCTTACACACGATCAGATTTTCAAAATTGCTCAGCAGCTAGCAGTTCCCATGGAGAAATGCAGAACTGAGAAAACCAGAAAACATTATGAACTACAATCTTAATATGAAAATACAGTTAGTTAACCACCAGTATACTGAAAATAAAGGATTTTTATTCTAAATTACTGTCATGCTGAGCCCTCCTGAACACTAGTTAAATGATGAAGGTAGTTGGTTGGGGTTTTTTTTGCAAAGAGAATAATTTTCTATAATCAGAAGGGAAAAAAATAATAAACACAGGAATAAACATTTTGTGTAAGGCTAGGAGACAAATATTATAAACAGCCACCTTTCCTGCTTAGCATAGAAAACAACTGAATTGTGAGCAGTCACATAGTATAAAGCTAAAATAAAGAATGGCAAAAGTGGTGGCGAGGTGTCAAGGCAGACTAGCAGTGTTTCAGACCCAGCTCCATGATTTACATGTATTGAAGCACTGTACATACTTCTTCTAAACTACTGTAATTAATTTTTGGTACTGTGAACAGGAGGGAAGGCTGGGGAAGCATACAGACATAGAGGGATTCAGCTGAGAATGTAATGAATTGAACTAATCACTTGGAACCTGCTCATCTTTAATCCGCTTTGGTCTTCCCTCTCGGGAAGGGAAAACCCCACCAGTCATGCTGGAGGTCTCACTTATCCATCCATAACTCTCTCCTGCTTCCTCGTCTTACTCCCTTTTCAATTTACAGTCTTCCATGCCCTACATCAAGTACTTTTCAGAATAACGCTTTTGAGCCAGTAAATGAGATGTCTGCAAGTATGCTTGACATCTCAATATCCTGCAACATCCTTCTTGAGAAAGCAAACACTTAAGTAACTATTTCATGGCTTATCAGTTTAATAAAAATAAATCAAAAGCTATTTTTTCTGGAAATTTCTTTCAAATTTTCAAATTAAAGCAAAAGATTCAATTTCTGAAAAAAAAAAAATGTAGAAGCTTTATAAAAATGGTGGCAAATTAAACCTTGGCAATATCTGTTACTTTTCTCCAAACTCTGTGAAATGTTAATGTTTCTACACACTTGAAGCACTTCAATGAGTTTACTTTTTTGCAGAAATTTCATACTCTTTACTTAAACAAGCATAACTCTCTGCTACTTCTCACAGCTACGTTGTTCCACTTCTTTTTTCAATTTTATTGCGGTCACAGGCATTGCTCAAGGTTCTGGGCGGATTCCTTACTTTTCTCTTTACAAATTGCAATAATAGTAATGTGGAAATGAACATATTAAGGTTTGTAAAAGCCTCATATAAGAAGACAAATATAAATAAATCATTTTCCTACACTTTTCCGTTGTTTTACTTCCCTTCAACTGTTTTTTTTCTACCTTGGTGTTTTGCTTTCCTTTTTTCTGTAGTTCAGTGTTCTGATCAGTTAGGGAAAATCAGGCTGGATCCGACAGCCCAAGAGGCAAGGCTGCTGCAGCTCCGCTCCATGCCCCAGCTCCAACACATAGCAAGGCTGAGCACTTATTCCCAGTTGGGTACATGCACACAGATCACGCATACGCACCGCATACATACAGATATTCCTGGCCAGCCACACCAATCAGCGCAGCCAGAGACACAGAGCACTCACATGACCAGAGACAGCACCAAAAGCCTCATCTCACTCCCCTCCCTGGCTGCGCATTCTACACCAGTAAGAATACAAATACACACTGGGACAAGACGGATCCCTCCAGCAGTCGGGCTCAGTGACTCCGTCTGCCCAGCAGCTGCCCCTGGATCCCAGTCTCCCCTGTTGCTGGAGCAGACCCCTTACTCACACCCACACACAACAGCGACACACACACGTACACACCCCCAAAGCTGGCCTTGGTTACACTTACTCGAGTCTCTCCAGGCACTGCCACCCAGGCACATGGGCCCTCCGACTTGTGGGCTGACTCCAGTTGCTGGCACCCAGACCCTGATATAGACACACTCAGTAGAGTCCTCCACCCACAAAAGAGAGGAACTGACTAAGACAGACTGAGATTCTATGATGAAATTATTGGCTTGGTAGATGAGGGGGCAGCAGTGGATATCATCTACCCGGACTTCAGTAAGCCTTTCAACACTGTCTCCTGTAACACCCTCATAGAGAAGCTGCTGATGAATGGGCTGGACGAGTAGACAGTAAGGGGGACCGAAAAATGTCTGAACAGTCAGACTCAGAGGGTGGAGATCAGTGGGACAAAGTCTTGCAGATGGCCAGTAACTAGCAGTGTACCCCAGGAGTCAACACTGGGTTCAATCCTGTTCAACACCTTCAATCATAATCTGGAAGATGGAGCAGAGCATACCCTCGGCAAGTTTGCAGATGGTACAAAACAGGAAGGAGAGGCTGATACACCAGAGAGTCGTGCTGCCATCCAGAGGGACCTCTGGAGACACGGGTTGACAGGAACCTCATGAAGTTGAACAAGGAGAAGTTGAAAGTCCTGCATGTGGGGAAGAACAAACACATGCTGGGGCCCGACTGTCTGGAAAGCAGCTTTGTAGAAAAGAAGCTGGGGGTCCTGGTGAACAAGTTGAACACGAGCCAGCAACGTGCCCTTGCAGCACAGAGAGTGTTACCAGCAGGTCAAGGGAGGTGATTCTTGCCCTTTACTCAGCACTGGTGTGGTCACACTTGGAGTGCTGTGTCCAGTGCTGGGCTCCCCAGAGATAGTGTTCACCAAAGGGCCACTAAGATGACAAAGAGACTGGAGCATCTCACCAACCTCACCTCTTTGATCCCTCAGCTTTTATACTGAGCATGGCAGATGGGATGGAACACCCGATTGGTCAGTTCCGGACCTGTCCACAGGTGTGACCTTCCACAGGGTAAACACCCGAGTTAGCCGACCCTGGTTGCCACGGCAACAAGTGTGAGCAAGAGCCTCTGTCACCCAACAGGAAGTTGGCTCTGCTTCACCCCAAACCAGGACATACCTACTGGGAAAGGCTGGAAGAACTTGGACTGTTTTACTTGTAGAGAAGAGAAGGCTCAGGAAAGGTATCTCATTAGTGTATATAAATATATAAATAATTGAAGGGAGGCTGCAAAGGGGATGGAGCCAGTCTCTTCTCAGTGATGCCCAGGACCAGAGGCAAGGAGCACCAAGTGAAACGTGAGGTTTCCTCTGAACATCCGTAAAACACGTTGTTATGTGAGGGTGACTGGGCACTGGCACAGGTTGCCCAGGGAGGTTGGGGAGTGTCCATCCTTGGAGATATCCAAAAGCTGTCTGGACATAATCCTGGGCAACCTGCTGTAGGTGGCCCTGCTTGAGCAGGGAAGGTGGACAACATGACCTCTAGAGGTCTCTTCCAACCTCAACCATTCTGCGATTCTGTAAAACATCTGTACAGACAGGCACATGAGGACATGTGAGGTAATTCACAGCTCCACCCCACACATGAACGAATGTGCTTTAGACACTCCCAGTCACTAACAATAGTTTCCCCCTGTGTTCCTTGGCTGTTTGCTCTTCCTCTCAACGCTAATCTTTTCTCTTCAACTCCTTCCCGTTCCTCTCACTTTCTCAGAAGAATGCAATATGAAAGCAGCTGAAATGCCAACAGTCGGAGCACAATACTATTTAGCTGGGTGAGTGCAGTATAGACACGTTCCGACTCAATTTCCAATCTACAGACTGTATCTTTCCACTCCCAGATTCTCTAAATAGTTTTACTGTAATATAGTCAGAGCACCATGTTCACTCTCTCACATACAAATGATATTACTTCTGCAATCCTATTTCTTCTTCCCTCAATCCTTTTCCCATTTTCACAGACCATTTGAAAACAAGATACAGAGGACATAACCTCTTTGTAAAGCAGAGTCCGACCTTGCGCTACTTTTCTTCTGCATCTACCAAAATGGGAATGACTGCCTCCTCCCCATTTTACTAAGCCTAAGAACTACAGCAATAGAACTTTAGAAATTTCTAGAGAACTCACAAATAGTCAAGCAGAATTTTAAAACAGACACTTTAGTTACGAATTTCCAACAAAAAAAATACTTAAATATTTAGGTTCTCTCTGGTGTTTCATAGTAGTTAAGTAATCGCAGGGCAGAAAAGAGTTATTATTTATATAAATTGTTTCCCTGAAAAAGTGACTTGTTATATGACATCGTAAGGTTTCAGACTTACGTTCCCTAACCTGATATCAAAACAAGTCATAAAGATGCATACCTTACTCCTGCACTGGACCTGTTTTGCACTACTCTGCTTTTACAGAAAGTTAAAATATTTGGCTCTCAAGGGATCAAACCCAAAGTCTCAGTGGTCAGGAACATGAAGTGCAGTAAAAGACCTCTCTCCAGGTGCATGTCAGAAGGACTTCCCTCTTCCTACATACTTTTTGTTCTTTTGCCTTCTGTTCTCTCTGCCTTCTCTTGACTTGGGTGACTGGCTACTGAGGATGTTACAACCACAGACTATCCCAATCACTGCCTTCGGACAAGGGATTTTTATTATCTTCAAATTAATTCCTCATTCAGCAGTACAAAACTACATGGGAAGCTCTAAGTAATCAGAAGGAGACAGAGATACATACATGCATAATACAGCAAAATTGAATCTGAAGAACCTTTAGTTAAGAACTGTAAGAACAGAAAGAACACACATCAACCAACCATCAATTCCTAGATTGAACCTGTGGCATGAATGACCGGAAAAACAAAATTGTGGCTTTTTTCATACATGCTGATAAACTACATTGTAAGTCACTGACAGTCAATGTACAAAATCCTTTTAGAGCAAAGTAATTTTCAAACAACACTTAATATGCATGCAAAAGTATTATGTCCATTAATTTCTCTGAAGATTTCCAGATGTGAAAGATAAGAAAGAAATTTCTCTCTGAATCCTGATAAATCTAGAAAAAAGTCCCCAGTCTTCCTTATGGCCTCTCTTCCTTCCTTTAAAATAATATCACCCCATTTCTTTCACATTAGTAGTTTTAGTAGGGTATGGTTTCACAGAAAGGAATTAGATTTTGAGTTACCTTCCCACACAGTATATTAACTATTAGCTAGAAAAATATGCTGTTCAGACACAGCATACTTTCTTTATTTCAGCATTTTATTCATTTTAGAACGTCCTCCATTTGAATGACAGTGACACCGAATATCTCATATCACATACTGCCTTTTCCTAAAGGTAACAGAAAAAGGAAATGTGTGAACTCTACCCAACATAATAAGCTAGTGAATAGCACGGTGATACCACATGGATCCTATAAAAAGTGGTAAATGAACTCTCATGATCAGAAATGGCAAATATAGATAAAACTTTACATAAGAAGTTGTATCACCTGTGTCTTGGATACTTCCACAGCTTCATCCTTCACTGGACAAGTTCTTAACAAAATATTATGTATAGTGCGTATCATAATTAAAGTATTTTACATAGTTCCTGTTATCAGAAAGAGGAATCCTCTGGACGTGTTTTAGATCCATCACCAGATACTAGAAGTAAACTTTACAAAGAGGCCCAATGTAAAAATATTGGTTGAAAATTCTTTATCAAGATTAAATTAATATAAACAATTAAACAGTAATGGTAAATTGAAGGTTTCAAAGTTGTTATATTTTTTATCAGTTCTGTATGTTTTGAGCTCTGCTCTCGTATCACCAGACGTTGTATTTCTATATTCTATAATTAAGTCACATCAGAAAAGACTA
This sequence comes from Chroicocephalus ridibundus, assembly GCF_963924245.1. Classification (NCBI taxonomy): domain Eukaryota; kingdom Metazoa; phylum Chordata; class Aves; order Charadriiformes; family Laridae; genus Chroicocephalus; species Chroicocephalus ridibundus. The sequence continues at coordinate 36,547,048 of NC_086287.1, forward strand.
TCAATCACAATTCTTTGCTTCGAGGTTTTTAAAGGTTACTTACTAAACCAAAGTTTTCACTCATCAGCATCAGCCCTCAAAATTCAAAGCCAAGCTATATGACCAAAGTGAAGTGGATAGCAGACAGTGCAAAACATTTTCTGGGAAACGCCAGTAAAGAAATTATAGAAAATCTGAACACTTGTTGCTTTTCTCTCAAAAGTTACCAGAGTATATGTTAAGAATAAAATATTAACCAACCTTTAAATGCAGAGATGCAAAGATTATTTATTCTGTCATTTAAAAAAATAGAATCAACATGTATCACCCAGCAAAGTAATAAAAACACACTCTGGTTTCTAAAAATTGTTTTTCTTTACCATGTACAGTGCAATACTAAATAATATAGGATCTGGAGTTCCAATTCAATAAAAGATACAGTTCATTTTTTGTAATCTGTAGACAAAATGTAGGAACCTTTTCTTGTTACAGAAATCATATTTTTCTTCACTGGTACCACACATCAATTATGATCACCAACTAGCATAGTAATTTGTCTGAAAACTTAATCAAAGCTGTAAGCTACGGAAAAGAAAGAGATCAACAACTCACAGGACCTATATACACAGAGCTACTATTTCGCTGACAAAAAATTTATTTTGAATGGTTTAGGCTGACATTATTAAAATGTGGTTTTTATGCAGAAATCTGTAAATACTTTCTTCCAAAATATCCACACCAACACACTTGATCAAATTATAATAATGCAGAATTATTAGCTTCACATGTTTCTTGATTCCATGTAGTAGGTGTTGAAAAATTTATTTATGTTGGAATGTACCCTAAGGTGATTCAGTTTTTAAAAATCATAATTCTACAATAATAACCAACTGAAAGCCAGCAGCCTGACAATCAACCACAGGTAGGAAGAATTATTTGAATCCCACGGACAGTACAGCAGGTCCTTAGAAGTGCCAATTTCCTTTTTATTTTTCCCTTTTTTATTTTGATTTTATTATTAGACCCTCAACTTGCAAATGCTCAACTGTCACAAAAGATCAGTGTTACTGAACCACCGGCATTAATCTGTTGTTTGAAATGTATAAAGAAAGACAAATAAAGGAGACATTGCAAAATGTCTTCCTCAAGTAGAACCAGATATTGAAATGATAAATAACATAACCTATGAGCACTAGTTATAATGTTCTTGGGCAGAAGAGATTTCTAAATATCAAAGACTGTTGCTTCATTGTCAGATGGTCCATAAATAAACCATGGTCAATTCATGACATTGGACCTTTTCTTCTTGCTATGCTACTGTAAATAAGTGTGTTCCCCTTGCCTGTCTGAATTCTACATGCCTGTTTCCAGAAATGCCGCAGCATATAAGTAACACTGTCATGTCCGTTTTGTCAACTACATGCTGATTATCCTTTTCTATCTGCAGTTTGGGAACATTATCAAGGTCAGAAGCAATCGCTCAGAAAACTGATCCTGAAGCTCTTGTGTCTGAAAATTTCTGTAAGGAATTTTCATAAATAAACTTCATAATGCAATTTGTGAAAGATCTATCTTTCTTACATCCTGTAGAAACAAAAATTGTACCAGCAACCTGCCAAGTATCTAGTCAATGTGTTCATTTATTGCATGTAATCATGCCTTATTCCAAAATTACACAAGTCTAATTTACCATTACCATACCTAACTTCCACATGTATTTGGGCAAATGCCCACCTCCTTCAACTCTCCTGACCTCCTCTTTTTTTTTTCTTTTTTTTTTCTTTTTTGACAAATTGGTTATGAGGCATTTACAACTGATGCACATATCGCAAAATTATTTCTGCCAAGCTTCCTCCATGACCTGCCCGTGGGACATGACATGCTCTGAGATGCATCGCTCTATCAAACCGAATCTTTCCAGGACAATGCAAATTATGACAAATTCCATCATCCCGCATTATGCGTTTCATGCTAATCTTCCTAATTCGAGAAAATCAGAAGGGCTTGCTGTTCTGCTGAAGGGCACGTTGTCTGAATGAATGATGGTGAAAGAACATTCGCAATCCCCTTCATCTTCTAATCCCAGCTGTGGCCACCTCTGCCCTAAAACCACTGAGCAACCTTTCCTCCTATGTAATCCTTGCATCAGAATTAACTCAGGATCAGTCTGTGACAGAGTATGGAGAATAAGAATGATTTTTTGGTTCTGGACTTCAACGGTAGTACATCTTTATAAAAGCATTTTTAACAAAATTTTCCCCATAGACTTTTTCTGCCTATTTCTTCTAGTCTGCCAGACTTTCACAGTAGGAGTGCAATCTCCATGAAAAGTTAAATTACCTCCCAGAGTGGATTTTGAAACAATTTCAGCAATAGGTTTCCGTCAATGCCTAGTTTCGAGCACTTTTGACTTCGTGAGGTTATGCTGCTGACGCAAAGTAAACAACAAACCTGCAACACATTCTTCAGAAAGTCCCTAGGATAGAAAACAGCTACATCTCTGAATTATTCTTCACTGACTCAGAAGGTGGCAGTATTACTACATGAAAGAAACTTGCCATCTGCCTAGTATTCCATATCCACATTGCTGAAATAAACATGTTTAATTCCCAAAGAAGCATATATTTTATCCTGTGGCATAATTTACTTATAACATTAAAACTCAAACATGGAGCAATTTGTAGCAATAACTATGATTATGCTGTTAGTGGCCCAAATGTCACTGTCTAGATTAGGCTAAATGATACCTAGCACCAAAGAGCTTCTGTGATTTATTTTTTATTATCACTGGTAGAACTTGCATGCTTAAAAGGCTCCCCATTCAAATTATTCAGTCTTCTCGATGACTGAGGTAATCACAGAAAATCTTATAAGAAATTATACAAGTTTTAAATCACAGCCATCCTTAAAATATAGAAATGTTTTGGGCAGGCAGTTATGTTATTATAGATTTAAGAAGAACACTTCATGGTAAAAATACAATGCATATTGCAGACAGAGAATTAAAATGTATCACCATTTTTGTAATCTGGGAGACCGAAAATTAAAAGGGTTTAGAATCAAGAAAAAAAATTATTGCTTTATGAAATGAAATGCATGCCTTAAAAACATTCTCAGAAATAATTAATAAATATATTTATGAAGCTGTTTGCTTGAAAAGGAGGGAACATTAAGATTTTTAAATAGCTTGTGCTTTAATTTACATCTCAACTAATGGGATCCTTTCCCTACCTATTTTACCTATTCAATCTACAGGAACTCTGTCAATCTTACAGCTAATAATTCTTTTATACTCTTACTTTAAATTAGAACAGAATTTTTATTTATGAAAAATGAAGTGTAAGCCATACTTTCTAGTTGAATAAGCTTTTCAGAATGAATAAACAAACACTTACTCAGTAACTAAAATGCAGACAAGTTTTATTTCGCATTTACAGTCTATGCTTTAATGGAATCTTCCATAATTGGCTTGATGCTTTACTGAGTCCTCATACATGCCTAATAAGTACATAGCACAGATCCACATTAAAGTATTACCAAGAAGAGACAGGAAGATCTTTAGCTTTATACTTCATTCCCAGTGAGACCCAAACCCTCAGAGGTAAATGACTATGTGAGCATCATTTCAGCAAAAGGCACCGGGCACACCCTGTGCATGCTGCGGCTTGTTGACATGAACCAGGGCAGGCAGACACCAATAATACATGAAGTGCGGTTCAGAGGCAATTAGGATCAGTTGTCAAGGCCAGGCCATTAATGAAAGAACATGTCAGAGGAGCTGGAGACTTCAATGGTTGAGGGCAAGAAGGCGATTTAGTGTGACAGATCGAGTCCTTCCAATGTCCTCAGTGGTACATGCTAATACCAGCCTTAACAACCTTTTGTGGCAGTGTATAATGCGACTAACATGGACTTTGATTCAGCAAAATGACTGCTGCCACTGTTAGTCTGTCTCATTCCAACAACAGTAAAAGCACTGCTACAAATAATTACCCACTTCCTTCTCCCCCTCCTCCGTTTAATGCACCAGTCCTTTATGCATGCCATACTGTTTCTCACTAGAAGGTCACAACGTTTATCATGCTGCTTTCTTTTCTTTCTGTCATGCCCTTTCTATTTGTTAATATAATCTGAAATTATCCTGTAAAACAGTTTTGTTCGAGTAAAAGGAAATTAACTATAAATTCAACACTAGCTCATGCGACTAATAAATACAAAAAGAGTAAAACAAACTATAGGATTCACTATCTGTTCTGTCAATTATGCAAAGAAAATGCTGCAACATGAGATAATTATTAACATCATCTACTGGATCAAAAAATATATGGCAGCTTTAACCTCCACAAAAATAAAATCCTGAAGCTTTATACATAACTTGGCACTTGGTTGTTTTTCCTATTTTTACTGTCAGCGCTACCAAGCGCTAATTTCTACAAAAAGCTGCAGACCCCAAATTCCTAACACTCAATTACAGGATGAAAGGAAGCATAAACATAGAAAGAAAAACCTGAAACGGAAGTTCTATTGTAGGCACAATACTGAAGTCAGGAGCAACACCTTCACTGAAACAAGACAATGTGTTTTCTTTATAGAAGATATGATCTGTTTTACGAAGGATAGTTTTCAAGTAAGTTAAGACTTCACAAACCATTTCTTAACTACATTACCTAATTTCCAAAGTACGATTCTGGTATTCAGGACTTCTTTTAATATCAGTTTCTTTCTAAGGCTTCAACATTCTGGCCATTTGAGAATATGCTATACTATGCATTTAGGCGTGAGAAATTTGTGACTCCAGAAATGGTAGCAAAAAAAAAAAAAAAAAGGTTAGTCATATTCACCAGACCTTCCCACACACTTCAATGGGGAATTCATAGATTTGTCAAAGTAAACACTGTCCTTTCAACGATAAAAATTACATCTTGAGCCCTATTTTACTCACCTTATATTGGATGATGTGGTTCTCCCCTATCACTTCTGTCATTTGGCAATGCCTGAACTGACCTTTCTAGAGGCAATACTTATCTGTGAGTGACAGGAGAAACTATCTCCAGCAGGATGAATTTCCTTCTCTTTCTTCATTTCTCTCCACTTTGCCTTCTTTCTGTCTGACTCATTTTAGTTTCTTCCCCCCCCCCCCATCTCTTTGTTTATAATTCTACGGCTAACCTCTTCTTAACCAACCTTTGTCAACATTTCCTTTTCAACCCATAGCTTTAACCTTTGAACGTCTACTTTGTTTTAGTTGATATATTTTAATATTGTTTGCTTCTTTGCAACCTTCTCCCTCTGAATTTTATTGTTTGCTATTTTTCTTTTCATTCTTCCCTTTCCTCTTGCGCTTTTGTCATCTCCTGGACCCACTGAAGTTAAGAGGAAAATTCCACTGACAACAATACGAGTATGCTCTGCTGCAAGTATTTAGCACTGGATATACTATCAACATCTGCATGTCCAACAGAAGTAGTAATTATTGGCATTTAACATGATAAATAGTATTGTTACTTTTTTTACAGAATATAATGGATGGGATTACAATAATTCTTACACTGTACTACAATTACAGGTCCGTGGTGCAGTATGAGGAACACTAAGCAGAAAAATAATTGGAAACAGCAGTGATCTAATACATTTTACCTACATCTATTGATCATTTTGGTTTGTAGTAACTATGTACAACGGAAAGTTACCTTTAACTAGGAATTAACATTAAATTAAAAGTTAAGCACGTGGCTAACCCAGTTCATCCTATAGATTTAGATTGGCATTAAATTTCTGTCTTAAAAATTGATGCCTCTACAGATATGCCAGTAATTATCCTACCCTTTTTTACCAAGAGTCTTGATTAAAAAAAAAATAGAGAGTATTATCAGAGGAGCATTTAAAAAAAATAATAATTATACTCAATTGCAATATTTTATAAAGAGCAGTAGAACCTCCAGGAAACTTAAGAGATCAGGACACACACACTTAAAGGATATTTTCATTGTTCTGTGCTTTTGTGTAATACTTCTCTTTCTTTTGTGCACCTATCATGACTTTTTTTTTTTTACATTAATTGTAAACATTTGCTTCAAGATTTTAATTCTCTTTTGAAGATAACCTACTTATAAAATATTTCCTGCACAATTAAGCAACGTTCTTGATTTACTAACTCAAGTTTTAATGGTGTGTTACCGGATGGTTTGGTAATAATTATCATAAACACAGGAATCAATGATCATCAGATATGTAGATGAAAGACACATTTAGCTAAAATAACCCTCATCACAAATATCTAATATTATGAAACTCTGAAATTTTACTGAATTTTTAGGTGTACTACACAAGACATCCTTCTGTGGAATTATAACAAATCTTTTCACAGAAATTAATTAGGCTTTAACAGTAAACAGGAACATTCTTAAAGTAAACTGGAGAACTGAACATAAATAAAATTACAATATTAACATATTAGAACATGCAATATTTAATAATCAAGATGTCTATCTAAACTGGAACTACTTTCACTATTCACTTATATATGTACACATACTTCTCTACTGTTTGCTACCAATTCATTTCAAATGCATTCCAATGTAACAGATGCCTTATAATACCAAGCTTGTGACTTTAAGGAAAAAAGCTTGCTTCTGACAGAACTCTCTCTCTCTCAGATTACTGAAGTGAGGGAATAAAATGGCAAAGAAAAAGAAAGAAAGAGAGAGAATATAACATACCAGTTAAAAAAAAAACTCTCACCAAATATAAGTGCTAAGAATTGCAACAAAACAAATATAAAAAATAATTAGAAAATAAAATAACTTCTCTGCCTAATACTAACAAATCATCTTACATTTACATAGCACTTTTCATCTTCAAGGACCACAAAATATTTCACAAATAGTTTTTAGTATATTTAGGAGAAAATTAATTCAACACTGATACACAGCTCCAAATGCAAAGAGAAGCGGGTCACACCAACACTGTAAAATAACTGGGAGAAAAAGAATCTTACCTAGTTGACAGTGAATGTGTAATTTTCTCTAAAAAGGTATCTAATTATACAACATGAGCTTGACCAGAACTTTGGAGCCAAAGCTCTTATTTTTGAACCCTGCCTGGACCGTATCCGCAAGTTACAAAAGCCTCAACTTTATTTCATTGTGCTTACTGAAAAGAGAAGTGGTTCAGGAAGCAGTGCATTACAAAATGTCATATAGAACATGCTTTCATGTATTAACATGCCAGAATCAGTACGAGTAAGTCACCACAAACTCAGATACAAATACAACTACCATTTGGAGGTACAACAGAAGACAAATAAGCAGAAATTAACTTCAAATGAGTAACAGACGTGGTTAGCCTTGGAAACAAAAAAAAAGATGAAATGTCAAAAATTGCTCTCTGGTGCAGAGATATCAAATTATGGACTCTTTAAGCCTAAAACATGTAAATTTCTTGGCATAGGCATGCATGTAAGCTTGGCTTTTCCATTTTAAGCTGCCCTAAAATGCAACAGTCAGGTTGACTAAGAGATGTTTCCTTATTTTGAAAATGTTGTTCTGTCTCAGTACAAAGAGCTACTACGAGCACATTCCGAAACAGAATTCTCTCACAGGATTTCAGGGTTGTTTTTTTGCTGGGCTGACAGAGTTTGTGGTGAGAAACAGTACAACTGAACTCCGGGATAAAATGTGTTCGATCCCTAAAATGTCACCTAGAGTTGAGCTGAAAGCTATGCCTCTCTAACAACAGACAGCAGATGATAATGCTGTCTTAAAAGAATGATTTTTTTCCAAGTTTTTACAGTAGTATAAGGAAGCTTGGTCAGCAGAAATTGAAGGATGACAATTATTTGTGGTCCCTTGAATCCGAAAAGAAAGGGTGGGAAAACAGCTAATAATATATGTCCTTAAAAGGTAGATGATCTCACCAAGACCATGGAAACAATCCATATGGGCTCTCTAGACAACTAACTTTCTGTGCACTGCCTGAGGGAGACAGATGCCATGCAGTTTACTTGCACTGAAAGACTGCAAGAAGGAAAACAGCCTGAAGAACAGCATAGTCCTTTGGATTGGATTCCCCAACTATGTTTTCAGCTGTAAAAAACAGCTGAAAGCAAAGAGGTTTCACATTTAAAACAGATGCCAGAACCGAAATATCAAAAGCTGGATGGAAAAAAGAAATTTGACATATTTTTGATGTTCGATACTATTTCAGTGTGTAATGATACAGAGGGCACCAGTTTATCACAATCAGTTCAGCTCGAACTTACTTTCAGTACTATAGAAAAACACATAGCTATGCTTATCAGGAGATGTTGGTGTCTCAGTAAAAGAGTACTTCTGCTGAGAAGTAAAGGTGAAGAAATTACTAACGTGATGTCTTGTAACATCTGGTAAGTTTTGGATACCTTCCCATATAACCATAAAACTGGACTACAGCAGAAGGTGTCTATTATGCACAAAAAGTAATAAGGATGGATGTAGGAAATAAGCAAAGCGGGAAGAAGGGTTGGTCCATGTGAATGTCCCGGTAAGTACACAGCAAAACAAGGTGCCCTCGCAACTGGAATTCAAGCAAACCTAGTCAGGAGAAATACCAGCTACACAAAGAACCAAGACGTTATTTCTGTATATGTTAGAGAATGTCTAGGGATGAAATATCTAGGGCATGGCATGGCTCACAAACAGTTAACCTAGTGAAAATTCAAAGGGAAAGAACATGAGCACTTCAAACCTGTCACAATAATCACATAACTGAACCTCTAGAGAAAGAGACAATGTTTCAGTTACTGAGCTCAACCCTCAGGCTCTCATGCATCAAATTCACAAAGGAAAACAAACTGGGATGGGGGATGGAAGATTTGTGGTGCCAAAATGCCAAGATAATGTAGTGGACCCAAATAAACTTGCCAATAGTGAATACATAATTTTGAAAAAGATGTCTGAACTCAGATTATGATCCCTCCCTTAAAACATACTGAAGCAGAACATGAAGAAACAGCAAAAAGTATGAATAAGGGGCATCTTGACAGGACATAATGTAGGTGATTGGTCTGAAACAAATGCAACAGCTTTTGAAGCTAAATACAAGGAGAGGACTACATATCAATTGTGCCATCTTTATAAGAACAGTGGAAACTATGGAGGTGAGGAGATTTCAGGAGCGGAGGTAAAGGGGAGAAGATGATACTGCTTAGGAGAGACACTAAGACAGGTAGGTTATAGCCTCTAAAGCATGTAGTAGTTAAGGCAGATCACAGTGTACAACAAAACTATTGCATATTTTTAGTAGAATTAATTTTTAAAAATTACAGTAGAATTATAAATTTGAATCCTTATTCTCATCTTCTGAAGATATTTTTATGAGTTTCCCTTAAGGATCAGGACTGAGAGATTACAGATTGTTTTATTAGAAATGTTTACCTGGATACTTTTTGTTCTTTACAGACTTTATACGCCATTCAGTCTGGGGCTTACTGTTGGCTCAGTTTCGCTTGCAAAGTTACCATGAGAGCACTTGAAACATATTACGACCCTGGAAATGCTGGTATGGAATACAAAGAGGTTAAGTAGGTCTGTTGTAGGGATTATTTACTTTAGAGATGTCTTGGCAAGTTTTCCATTTCATGCTCAGGCACACTCTTGATCCATTAAGTGTATTTGGTTTTGCACAGTGTTTGCTTCTACCACTAAGCTCAGCAAGGCTAGAGGCCTGTTTTGAACACTAGGATGGGTGGCTCTGAGAAGATTTTTCTAGGAAGATTTCCCGCCCCCCCTCCCCAAATAGGATCTTTTTTCTGTTACAGGCTGTAACTGTGTAGTGATGTTCTAAAAGTTCCGTGGATGGATGGTACATGACAACTAAGGATTTAAGTTCAGTAATGGCATCTTCTTTCAAGTAATTCCTAACACTGTATTTGGGTGTCTCTTTTCACAGGAGTCTTTTTATCGATTAACCCCCCCCTTTATATGACTGAGATGAGCATACCAAGTGTTCTGCTCAGAAAAAATATCTTATTTAATGGTCTGACTGTATATTACATCTCTTAACAGTTTGTTACGGATTTTTTTAAATGGAAACAGGTGGAGTATTACTTTGTCTACATGCTGCAATTTTTACATTACAGTTTTGATACTGATGATAGCATCTAGGAAAGTAATGTTGATTTAGGAACATTCCAAAGATGGCCTGGCAGAATGCTGATAATTATTGAATTTCTGGTAGAAATCAATAAAGGAGTCTAGGTTTCAAGTTCATACAAAATTTTCATCTGTGTATGTCAGATATGACATCGTATCATAGTACTATTATTTAGAAACTCTTTTTCGAGGCAGACAATTAAAAGGTTGGCTACTTGTGGGGTTATTTTCATATTCATTGTTTTATAAAATCAGATACAGATGAGATAAGTAAAAGCATAGTTCTTCTCATGGAGAAATAGAGATTTTTATTTCAGTTTTTCAAATTTTGGTCCTTCAAAGGGTTTTGAGGTGGCATACTGGCATACAGACTAGAGGTACTGCAGAAGGCTATGACGCTGTTGGTCAAGAGGCTCTTTGTGTTATGGAATCTGTGGAGAAAGTCTCTTGTTCTCTGTGGAAACCTTGCTGTATGCATAAGAAGGGACTGAGGTTTTGTTGAGGGTTTCAAGGATGGCGTAGTCATAGATGGAGCCTATGGTAGCAGACCTGCCCACGTTCCCTTGTTTGTGGATCTGAGGAAGTTAGTAAATCATCCAAAGGATAAGAGATGTAGAGAAGTTGCAAGTCAGGGTGAATACCTTCCTTCAATCTCAAAACAAAGTGAACTGATGATCTCTTTGAAAACTCTCTTTGGGAGCTTTTGCCATTACTGTCAGCCTCATTTACACAGTCCTCATGGCTTATGATTACTACAACTGTGCCTTTTGTTGTTTTTGGCTTAATCACTACTTGGACATTGAAGCTTAGGGATTCGAAAGCACTCTTCTCAGTGACAGTTTCTGATTGTGTTATTTGTTGCTGGTTATTACAAAGCCAAATCTTTTTCTAAGTCAATCAGTATAAAAGTTGAAGGTGCGCTTTTGTCTATTATAACATTTTTAATCCTATGTTTTTGGTCCCCCAAGATTAAGAATGTGGTGAAAAAAAATCCTCTCATTCTCTGCCTAAAACTGATTATTCCATGGTTCATAGGTCACAAACACCGGTCTCTGACAAGGACAGAACTGGTCAGCTTGTTTAGGCTGATAATATTGTAAAATAAGATTGGGATAACATATTGCTGTGGTTATTTCTTATACAGTTGCTTCCCTTTTTATTCTTTTTATCTTAAAGCAAAATTTCAAACCGGTATTTGGCATCAGCCCTCCTTAAAGAACCTAGGAAATAAAGCTTCTTATGGGAGTAGATATACAGCACGTAAAATACAGTGGATGGACTCCCTGGCAGCAATGGGATCAGGAAGCAGATAGCAGTGAGGTTTACAGGTTTAAATTACAATTTCCCCTTCCTGGGACATCATGAAAGAAAACTGTTGGTCATTTACTGGTCCAAAGTTTATAACAGTGTTCAAAATACACTAAGAGCCATAGTTTCTGCTATACTGTTGAGATGCTATGTTAAAGATTTTCATTTGGGTGGAAGGTACCAGAATGAGCACATCACCAAGGTCAGTATATCACTAGGATCAGCACACCACTGACATCACAGGTTGCTAAAGAGATTCAGCTGCACTTCAAAACATGATGCTGAAGATTTTCTTGTCTGGGAATTGGCTTGGTATGACTTGGAAGACCACTTACTCTATGTGCCCTTTGATTACAGAGATATCTGGAAAGAGGCTCTCCCTTTTCACATTAAGCAACGTTCAAAAAGATGAAACATTTTTTTGAACTTGATGGGGGCTAGATGAGAAAAATCAAGGTTGCTTACAAAAAAAGGATAAGTAGGAAAATACATATTTTAATTTAAATAAAACCTTTCAGATACCAAGAGATCGTGCCTGGAAAAATCAAGGCAATGCTTAGAAGAATTGGAAATATGATTTCCAGCACACATTCAGTCATGCACTGCACATGTTCAGTTGCTTGGAAAGTATGATATTCACATCAAATGGAGGGAGCAAGTAGTTACCTGGACTGGGCTGCTCATAGTAATCAAGCAACCTATGATTCATCTTCATTACTAAATCCCAGGCAGGTTTTACATTAATATAAATATTGCAAGCTTTTCACTCATGAATTAAACTCTTATACATAAACTTTAAGTATATGAGCAGAACACAATGGAATTCCTCCCACATACAGAGGTAAATTCACATGTAACTGCTCATAGACTTAGTACGATATCAACACATTTTCATAAGACTGCCAAATTGCAGGCCACCAGCCTTCATATGTGTCATTATGAGGAAAGTATTCATATTTGCCAGTAATTAAGCTGTAATCACAGGCTTAGAACTTTATTAGAATATTGAAAAATAGTTCCGTATACCAGTAAACATAAGGTTACTCATGCTGAGCATACAATAAGGCTTGAGAGCTGTCAGAAGGTAGAAGTCCAAATGACAAAAAGATTAAGTCCTCTTTCTCTAAGGTAAATTAAAATGCTGTCTGAGATTATTTTAAAAAGGTTATTTTCTATGAGCAACAAAAAAAATTCTTAACAGATCTACGGAGCAAGCTTTTAAGCTACTCTCTTTTCATGTTACATTCACAGTTCTGAATTAAAAACTTACCTGGGATTTACAATAGCTAGCACATCGAACGCACAGCTTTCTAAACCAGCCAATTAGAAGCAATGAAATACATCACATTGTCTTAAACTCAGAGTCAAATTCCGGTCTGAAGGACAGACCCTAAGTCAAATGGAAAGTCACAGTCCAGGACTGAAGAAATTCCGGTGTTTTTTTGATTCCTCTCAAAAAAAACCAAAAAACAAAACAAAACAAACCTCCAACCAACCAACACAAACCAAAAAAACCAACAAAGAGTTGCTCCTTTGCACTACAGTTGAAGAAAAGGATGAAGTTGCTACCGTAACACAAAAGCTAGAGCATTTTTTCAGGATGCAAAAGAATTGAAATGTAGGCCTCCTTACCCGAGAACACAGCAAACAACAGGAGAACACAGGAAAACTCTAATTTTACAGGGATGCTGCATATAAACCAAAAACAGTCCAGAGAGTGAGGACATCTACACTCACCCCTATCTAAACTCTCTAACCACACTGAAGTTTGACACTTTCATTCTTGGTCCCCCATCTTTGAATGGTGACTTTGAACCAGGAAAGTGAGAAGTATCCTTCTAGTAACATTCAGGAAGTGTGAGCTCTCAATCAAACGTGCAGGCTCCAGGGGACCTAGACTTAATTTTTGCATTTCCTAAGCAAAATACCTAACCTGCCACCCTTCTCCTTTCTTCATATTTAAGCTCTTCTGGGGAGCATGGTTTAGGTTTACATATTTTTAAATCTGAATCACTATAGAACTAAGAAACAAAAGAGACAGA